>NC_081573.1:7232869-7444326 GCF_022355385.1 Mustela nigripes
TTATGGTTTCACTTATTTGTGGAGCATAACAAATATCATGGAGGACAAGGGGTGTTAGAGAGGAGAAGGGAGTTGGGGGAAATTGGAAGGGGAGGTGAATCATGAGAGACTATGGACTCTGCAAACCAATCTGAGGGGTTTGAAGTGGCGGGGGTGTGGGAGGTTGGGGTAGCAGGTGGTGGGTATTATAGAGGGCACGGATTGCATGGAGCACTGGGTGTGGTGAAAAAATAATGAATACTGTTTTTTCTGAAAATAAATAAATTAATTAAAAAAAAGTTAAAAAAAAAAAGAAAGTAAACGTTGCCCAGTGAAAGAAGCCAAATACAAAAGGCCATGTATTACATGATTCTGTTTATATGAAAATGTCCAGAACAGGTATAGCCATGGAGACAGAAACATTATTGGTTGCCAGGGGATGGGGTTGGGGGTGAAAGGGAGTGGCTATTAATGGATGGGGTTTCTTTGTGGGGTGATGAAAATATTCTGGAATTAGTAGTGATTTTTGCACAAGTGTATGAGTATATGAAAATCCACTGAACTGTATACATCTCCAAAAGGTGAATTTTTAAGAATTGGTAAGTAAAAGGAGGAAAAAGGGGGCTCTCTGGGGTTCAGACGGAAGAAGTCTGAAATTCAAACAGTTTTTTTTTTAAGTTTTTACTTATTTATTTAAGTCATCTCTACACCAAACACAGGGCTCGAACTCACACCCCGAGATCAAGACTCACAGGCTTCTCAGACTGAGCCAGCCAGGCGTCTGTGAAACTCAAACATTTATTGAGTGCCTGCTGTGTGCCAGCTACTGAATTAAGTTTATAAACATTTTAACCTGCACAACACCCTGCCAGGGGAATGCCTGGGTGGCTCAGTCTTAAGCGTCTGCTTAGAGGTGGATCCTCTAAGGGAACTCATTTTGCTGGTGGGGAAACTGACCTGAAGGGGGCGGACCCTTTGTCCAGGGTCAAGCAGAGGATAGTGGAGCCCCGGCCTCAGAGCCCTGGAGCTGACAGGGGAGTTGACGTGTGGAAGCAGTCATTCCCCTGGGGTGTCGGGACCTGGGGCGGGAGTAGGTGGCCAGCCAGCTGGACTGGCCTCAGGCTTGGCGGAGAAGTCGAGAGCTGGAGGGTGGGGACCCTACTTACCCAGCGGGGCTGGGCAGGGCCGTTGGGTGGGCCAGCAGCTGTCCTGGCTGCTCTCATTTCCTCTTCCTCCTCCTCACCCCCAGATCCGCTTCATCCTCATCCAGAACCGGGCGGGCAAGACGCGCCTGGCCAAGTGGTACATGCAGTTCGATGACGACGAGAAACAGAAGCTGATCGAGGAGGTGCACGCCGTGGTCACTGTCCGAGATGCCAAACACACCAACTTTGTGGAGGTGAGGCCCTGCCCTCAGTCCCCACTTGCCTTTTTCCTCTGCCCGGCCTCTGACCGCTGCAACCCCTCAGACCCTCTTTCCTTCCTATGTCCATTCCCTCAACATGCTTTTATTTATTTATTTATCTGTTGTTGTTGTTGTTTTTAAGATTTTATATTTATTTGTCAGAGAGAGGGAGAGCACAGGCAGGGCGAGCTGCAGGCAGAGGGAGCAGCGGCCTCCCTGCTGAGCAGATGTTGGACTCGGGGCTCTATCCCAGGACTCCAGGATCATGACCTGAGCTGAAGGCAGACGCTTAACTGCCTGAGCCACCCAGCTGCCCCTCTCTGGTCCCTTTAAATCAAGAAGGCTCTGCCTTTAATTTACATAGCATCAGCTGGGCTGGTTGTCCCATAAATCCAACACACATTTGTTGGGTGTCTGCTGTATAGCAGGCACTGTTCTAGGCATGGGTCCCTGCCCTGGGAGAGCTGATGTTCTGGTCGGAGGGAGACTGAAAGTAAAGACAGTGTCTAGTAGGTGGTGAGAGGTGCCAGGGAGAAAAAGCAGCCGCTGCAGGAGATGGAGGGGCTGGGGTGCGTGCACTGGGGGGTTGGTATGCAGGTGTGAGTGATTTCTATAGTAAGTCTGCGAAAGGTAACAGTGGAGCCAAGGCCTAAAGGAGTTGGAAGAGCAGAAGGAGAGGATATCTGAGAAGGAGCACCCCAGACTTAGGGAACAGCAAGTGCAAAGGTCCTGAGGTGAGAACATACTGGGGCATTCCTGGAGTAGTAAGAAGGCCAGCATGGCTAAGGTGCTGTAAGCCAGAGAGGGGGGCTGACACAGTCAAGGAGATACCAGGGACAGATGGCAGAGGGCCTCGTGGGCTGCAGGGAGGACCAGAGTTCTTGTGAGTGAGGTGGCAGCCTTGGGAGTCTTTTGAGCAGAGGGAAGACATGGGCCAATTTAGGGAAGAGCAAGCTGAGGATGAAGACCAGGAGTGAGGCATCTGTTCACACCCCGGCTGAGAAGCCGAGAGGGGGTAGTGAGGCCGAGTGCAGAGAGGGGGCGGGATGCCGTGATGTGGAAGATTCTGTACACAGGGAACAAGGAAGGCCGCGGGACTCACGAGGGGAGGGACAATCGGCAGAGGGGAGCAACGGAGAGAAGAGCAGCCATGTCTAGAGGTGGGACGTGAGGAGGTAGAGAAAAACCAGCAGACTGGGGGGGGGGGGGGGCCCAACAGCCCAGAGAAAAGGATTTCCAGCAGGGATGGTTCAGTGGGTTAAGCCTCTGCCTCTGTCTCAGGTCATGATCTCAGGGTCCTGGGATCGAGCCCTGCATCGGGCTCTCTGCTCAGCAGGGAGCCTGCTTCCTCTGCTCTCTCTCTGCTTACTTGTGATCTCTGTCATCAAATAAATAAAATCTTAAAAAGAAAGAAAGAAAGAAAAAAAGAAAGAGGTTTCCAGGAGGAGGATGGAATGAGGGGCCTTGTGGGGAGCAGGGTTGGGAGGGGTGAGCTGGCAGAGTGAGCAGGCCCACTGCCCTGGGGTGTCCTGGCACCAGCGCCATGTGGCCTCCTACACCAAGTGCCGAGGGACCAGGAGCGGGTCATTGAGGCAAGCTGGTTAGATGAGAACGTCCAATGGGGGCCTGACACGCAGATCTCAGGTTCCTCGCAATGCCAGGCCATCACTCATTCATGATGACCCGGAGAGGGTAGGGCTGGGATGGAGTGGCGGGGTGGGGGGAGGGCACCTGACTCAGCCTGAGGGTCCAGGAGGGCTTCCCGGCAGAGGGAATGCTGCAGGGGACAAGAGAGAACTGGGGACTGTCAGGAGGAGGAGACACGAAATAATGTCTCTCTTACAAGACTGAGGTCAGGGGGCGCCTGGGTGGCTCAATGGGTTAAAGCCTCTGCCTTCAGCTCAGGTCATGATCCCAGGGCTATCTGCTCGGCAGGGAGCCTGCTTCCCCCCTCTCTGTCTGCCTCTCTGCTTACTTGTGATCTCTGTCAAATAAATAAATAAAATCTTAAAAAAAAAAGAAAAGACTGAGGTCAGGGCAGGCTTCCTGGAAGAGGGCTTGTGAGAGCAAAACCGAAGGATGAGTGGCCAGCAAGAAAGGCCTAGGCCACCCAGACTTTCTGCCTCTCATTTGTTCATTCGTACACATCCCTTAGTACCTGCTACCTCCTGTATTGCTGTGCTAACTGATAACGACAAACATAGTGACTCAGATCAACACGAATTCGTCGTCATAAACGGTTCTTGAGAGCAAGTGTCCGAAATGGGTCAGCAGGGCCGGGTTCCCTCTGCCGGCTCTGGGGAGCGTCTGTTTCCTTGCCTTCACCTGCTTCTTGAAACCTCTCTCTCTGAGCTGCACTCTCCTGTCTTCCTCTTTCCCTAATGGGGACCCTTGTGATTACTCTGGGCCCATCTGGAAGATCCAGGGTCCCCCCCCCACATCTCAAGATCCTTAGCTGAGTCACACCTGCACAGTCCCCTTTTGCCATGTAAGTTCTCCCGTCCACAGAGTCTGGGGATCAGGGTGTGGACCCCTTCCTGTGCAGGGTCCTGCTGGGGACACAGTGATGACAGCCCCAACTCACAGTCCAATGAAGAGACCGACCCATGGACACAATGGCAGGTGGGGGGACGGAAGGGTGACCTGCCCCAGCCTGCAGGAAGAGACTTATCTGAGACTATGTAGCCAGAGAAGCCAGGAAGGTCTGAGAAGCCCGCAAATTGACAACCAAGGTGTTGGGACAAGCAGGGAGGGTGATAGTGGGAGAGGGAGAATTTCAAGTTTAAAAAAAAATGGAGCGCTGCTCAAGGTCAGCTGTGACATTGTCAAGGTCGGTGGTGGCATCTCCAGATAATTTTCCTGTCCTCTCAGCCTGCCTTAAACCCTCTCCTCCAGAGCAGGGACCTTCAAACATTTTATTGTGTGTCTGTATCAGTTAAAAAAAAAAAAAAAAAAAAAAAAAGTAGGCGCTTCTTGTTGGCTCTGTCAGTGGAGTGCACAATTCTTGATCTCAGGGTCATGAGTTCGAGCCCCATGTTGAGTGTGGAGCCTGCCTTAAACAAAAAAAAAGTAGAGTTTGCATCCTGATACATGCTTATTAGTCCACGGGTTATGTGGGGGAATTACTACAGTAATGTCAGAAAACATCCTCAAAGTGCAGAAATTAACAGAATGAGCTGGGGGTAGAAAAAAAGAGGCCTAGCCATCAGGGACTAATGTTGACTTTCGCCGTTGCCACCAGGTGGCGACAAAACGCGCGCTCACCTAGACCCAGCGTGGGGGACTTGGCCCATTTGAGCCAAAGACACTGTGCTTAGCAAACCAGAGTGCCTGTTTGTATGTCTGTCTCTTAATCTTCTTCCCCATGTGCATAAGGTTAGAGTCTGCGTCCTTGGTCCGTATGTATTTATTCCTGGGTTGTGTGTGTGTTCGTTAGTGTAGAAATAGTTGTTTTGTATTACAGCTCAGTTCGAAGTCGGGCTGGGCCTGTCTTGGTTCCAGGCGGTGACCACACTGCTCTGCACAGAGCCTGCCTCACAGGTGGCGTCTGTGCGTTGATGGCATGTTAGTTCCTGACTAAGGACTTCGACTTTCTCTAGAGGCGACAAGCAGGGAGCCATGGTGGGTGTCATGGAACAGCCCAGCTCCCTCTCAGCTCCGGGCTTTTTCTCATAAGCTGTTCCCTCAGCCTGGAGCACTCCTATTCCTTCTCCAGGTCTCAGTCCGGATGCCCCCCAACCCCCCTCCAGGAAGCCCTCCTGGGTCAGCTGTCCACACTAGTGATGACAGAGGATGACTGTCTCTCCACTGGACCGGAAGCCCCGGCAGGGGAGGGCCAGGCCTGTGTCAGTCACCACTGTGTCCCCCACTCAGGGCCAGACAGAGCAGGGCCTCAGGGACCACACGTGGGGTGAAGGACCCTGCCCAGCCCGCTGGGTCCTGGGCATGCCCCGTTGCTGACAGCCTCTCTGCCCCACAGTTCCGGAACTTCAAGATCATTTACCGACGCTACGCCGGCCTCTACTTCTGCATCTGCGTGGACGTCAACGACAACAACTTGGCCTACCTGGAGGCCATCCACAACTTCGTGGAGGTGTGCGGATGGGCTCCCCGGGGCCCAGGGGTGCCAGGAACATGCCTTGTCTCCCTGCAGAATGCACAAACCCCGCCCAGCCCCCTCACCTCCCCACAAGGGCAGCTTCCCTGTGCGCACACGGTGCCTCTTTGTCTCTCCTCCTCTGTCCGGTCTGTCTTTTCTGCCCTCCTCGGCTGCTATCTGATGGTCCTTGTTCTTGTTTCTGCCTCTGGCTGTCTTCATCCACTGTCTCTTCCTTCTCCCTCCCCCTCCCTCAGTTCCTCTTGGTCCCTCTTCTGGTCTTCTGCCATCTCTTTCTGATGGTGACCTTGGCCCCCATCCAGAGCGTCTGCCTCTGCCCAGCTCTCACCGTCTCTGCCTTCTCCCCCAGGTCTTAAACGAGTACTTCCACAATGTCTGTGAGCTGGATCTGGTGTTCAATTTCTACAAGGTGGGCTTCCTGGGGAAGAGGAGGGCGCCAGGAGGGCAGGGTTTCCGGGGTCCAGACCTGCATCCGTTGCAGGCGTGGGAGTTGTGGGTGGGGGGTACCCCTCTCTCATGCCGGGGTCTCCCCACACTCTCCCTTCGCTCAGGTTTACACAGTCGTGGACG
Organism: Mustela nigripes; assembly: GCF_022355385.1. Classification (NCBI taxonomy): domain Eukaryota; kingdom Metazoa; phylum Chordata; class Mammalia; order Carnivora; family Mustelidae; genus Mustela; species Mustela nigripes. The sequence goes on from NC_081573.1 coordinate 7,238,941, forward strand.
AGATGTTCTTGGCCGGCGAGATCCGCGAGACCAGCCAGACGAAGGTGCTGAAACAGTTGCTGATGCTCCAGTCCCTGGAGTGAGGGTGGCCAGCCCCTCCGGCCCGGCCCCAGCTCCCTGCTCGCCCCCTTCTCCGGGCCGAGGCCGCCCAGCGCCTGCCCTCCCCAGGCCAGGAGGAAGGCCCCAGCTGGGCCTGGGCCACTGTGGAGGGGACTGCACCCCACTGCCTCTGGGCCCGGCTGTGGGCGGAGGCCAACTCGTGTGAACCGAGTAACCGTGCCGTTGTGTGACGCTGTGAGTGCGTGTGTGGAGCCCCCAATAAACCCGTGGTCCCGCCCGGCCTGTGTCTCTGAGTGCTGGCCAGTCGGACCTAGGAGCTGCAGGCCCTCGGGACGCCCTGCCATCGGGGTGTCTGTCAGCTGGTGGACAAACACCCCTCGGCGTGGGGAAGGCCAGCCACCCAAGAGTGCTCGAACCTGCTGCTGCCCCTAGAGAGCCCCTGAGCCTGAAATGGGGGACGGATTTAGACCCTAGGTATTGGCCACTAAAATAACAACACTCCTGCCAGCCCCTGACGGCACCAAGCCTTCCCAAGCATTAGCTCCCCAAACCCTCACAAGATCCCAAGGAAAGGACCGTTAGGAGCCCCACTTTCCAGGTGAGATCACTGAGGTTCAGGAAGAGGAAAAGACTTGCCAAAGTCATGTCGCTAGCATGGTGAAAAGCCAGGTCTGTTCAAAGCCCGGGCTTCATTATTTTTAACCCCCAGACTGGACGGCTGGCCTCTTGCCTCGGTCTTCATCTTGAAAATGGGTTGGTAACGGTTTTGATCTCACAGGGTGCACTGGAGCATGAAGATAATGCTAGGAACGTTTAGGAGGTGCCTGGCGTTAGTCAGAACACATTCACTCCACAGACATTAAGTGCCTGCTGTGTGCTTGGCCCAAAAGGGGACAGTGAGCGCTAGTTACACTGATGATTATTTCAGACGTGGGAATCTGGCCTGCAGAGGGGACACCTCCACAGATACGGCTGTCACAGCAGCGTGTCTGTTTCTCCTGCCGCTCCAACCCGTTACAGCTTCAACCAACAGGGACAGGCGACTGGCCACCTGGGGTTGGAGGCACAGGACGAGACCCAGATACGCAGCTGGGTGAGGGGATGGGTGTGGGTCAGGGGAACGTGCTGCAGTTATCAGGACCTGGCGAGTGGGTTACCCGCAGCCACCATGACACATGACCACAAAACCGGCGGCGTGAAATGAGAAATGGAGCCCCTCACCATCCTGGGGGCCCGAAGTCCGAAATCAAGGCATCAGGAGGGCCAGGCTCCCTCCCAGGACTGGAGGGGATCTTTCCTTGCCTCTTCCCTCCTGACATGCCCTGAGTGGGGGCCACACACCAACCCCCATCTCTGCCGCCCTCTTCCCAGGCTCTTTACTCTGGGCCTGTACCTCTCCCTTTCCTTTCTCTTGGAGGCACACTGGCCATTGGGTTTAGGGCCCACCAGCATAATCTGTGCCATTTTAGCTCAAGGTCCTTTAACATAATTACATCCCTAAAGAGCCATTTTCCAAATAGGGTCACTTCCATGGGCCCCAGGTCTGGACCTGTTTTGGGAGGGCACCACCCTCAATCCCTAGAGTGAGTCTGAGAGACCGCGGGTCATCCAGGAAAGGCGATCAGGAGGCCTGTGGACACCCGGGCCTGAGGCTCAGGGAGGGAAGGACACATGGGACATTGTGTGCTTTCAGCAAATGTTTCTTGGGCACCTGCTATGTGGCAATCACTGTTTAGCTGTGGGGAGGGCACCAAAATGAGCAGGATAGGTCTCCTGGGGGTGATGGGGCCATGCCTAATTAAGACAACAGTGGGTATGTCACAAAGTCAGGAGTGTTGTGGAGGCAAGTAAAATGGGGCAGGGATGGCTCTGCTGTTCTAGATGCTGGTCAGGGAAGCCTCTCTGGAGGAGGTGATCCTGAGCTGAGGGCAAAAGGGGTAAGGGAGGGCACCTGGGTGGCTCAGTGGGTTAAAGCCTCTGCCTTCGGCTCAGGTCATGATCCCAGGGTCCTGGGATCGAGCCCCTAATTGGGCTCTCTGCTCAGCAGGGAGCCTGCTTCCTCCTCTCTCTCTACCTGCCTCTCCGCCTGCTTGTGATCTCTGTCTGTCAAATAAATAAATAAAATCTTAAAAAAAAAGGGGGGGGGGTAAGGGAATGAACCATGGCAGATTTTAGGGGACAAATGTTCCAAGCAGAGGCATAGCAGCTGCAAAGGCCCTGAGGCAGAACATGCAAATAGGACAGCATGGTGGGATCAGAGTGGGCAAAAGAGGCAGTGGAGGTGATGTGCTCAGAAAATAGAGGAATTAGGGGCGCCTGGGTGGCTCAGTGGATTAAAGCCTCTGCCTTTGGCCCAGGTCATGATCCCAGAGTCCTGGGATTGAGCCCCACATCCGGCTCGCTGCTCTGCAGGGAGCCAGCTTCTCCCTCTCTCTCTGCCTGCCTCTCTGCCTACTTGTGATCTCTGTTTGTCAAATAAATAAATACAATCTTAAAAAAAAGAAAAGAAAAAATAGAGGAATTGTGGGTGGTGGGGCAGAGAGGAAGCAGGTGGCAGTGAGCCTGACAAGCTGTGGTGGGGACACTGGTTTTTTTGTGGGTGAGACGAGAGCCACAGGAAGGAGTTTGGCGAGTCTGGGGGGAGGGCAGTAACAACTTTACTGAGATATAACTCACATACCACACAAATCACCCACTTTGAATGCACAATTCAGCAGTCTTCAGTATACTCATGGGCTTGTGTTACTGTCACCACTGTGAATTTTGGAATATTTTCATCATCCCAAAAAGAAACCAATATCATTAGCTCTCACCCCTCAATCCCTCCATCACCTTGTCCCAGCTCTAGGAAAATTACCAACCTGCCAATCTTCTTTCCGTCTCTGTGAATTTGCCTGTTCTGGACATTCCACTGAAACAGAATCATACCATCCATGTGGCACTGGAATGCCCTGTGCCAAGGAGGGACGATGAGCTGTTAAATCTGCTTTCAAGAAGTCAAGGGCAGGGGGCTCCTGGGTGGCTCAGTGGGTTAAAGCCTCTGCCTCCTGCTCAGGTCATGATCCCAGGGTCCTGGGATCAAGCCCGCATCAGGTTCTCTCCTCAGCGGGGAGCCTGCTTCCTCCTCTCTCTCTGCCTGCCTCTCTGCCTACTTGTGATCTCTGTCTGTCAAATAAATAAATAAAATCTTTAAAAAAGAAGAAGAAGAAGAAGAAGTCAAGAGCAGGAGCCAAGAAGCCAAGGAGGTGATTCCTAGACTCCAGGCTAAAGAGGACACTGGCATGGGCCAAGGTGGGGGACAAGACAACGGAAGGAAGGAGGCATGAGCAGCTTTGGGCACCTTTTGAAGGTGGATCAGGTCCTGCTGACAATTGGATACCAGCTGGGTGAGAAATCAAGGCTGCCCAATATGACAGCCTGAGCATCTGGGACCCCCAGAATCTCCTTTTCCAGGAGTGCAGAGGCAGTGGGAAGAATTTGCCAAGTTGGCACTCTTGGGTCTCCACTGAGGCGGCCATGGTTACGGGGGTCTGGAGCTCAGGAGAGACGTCCGGGCCAGAGATGGACTTTTGAAAGTCATCCCAGCATTGACCATCTTTATTGCCAGGAGCTCTCTGAGGTCACCCAGGGGGATAGACACGAAGGGAGAGAAGCGATTTGCCGATGGATCATGGGGGAGGAAGAGGTGAAATTGATGCTTAACAGAGAAGGAACAGCCAGTGAGAAAGAAGGAAAAGCATCCAGGGCATCGTGATTGAATCAAGGGGAAAGAGGGCTCAGGTGGAGGGTGCTGTTCAGATCACTATTCCCCCCTCATCAGAACAGGGGCCACACTAATCTGGATCCTTCCACTTCTAGCATGTGCACTGCCAAAGCAAGCCCTGGGATGGCTTATTTAGAAATACCGGGGCTCCTGGGTGGCTCAGTGGGTTGGGCCTCTGCCTTCGGCTCAGGTCGTGGTCTCAGGGTCCTGGGATTGAGTCCCACATTGGGCTCTCTGCTCCCCGGAGAGCCTGCTTCCTCCGCTCTCTCTGCCTGCCCCTCTGCCTACTTGTGATCTCTGTCTGTCAAATAAATAAATAAAATCTTTAAAAAAAAATAGAAATACCAAACACCAGTGAACCCTTGGAGCATCCAGAGCTCGGTGTTTCTAGTGGGAAGGCCAAATGGTTTGGCTGTTCTGGAATACAGTTAGCCAGGTTCTTCAAAGTTAAACATTACACTGACCTTATGACTCAACAATCCCACTCCTACCTGTTTACCCAGGAGAAAGAACGTTTATGGATGTGATCTCTACAGGAGCCCAAGACACATGAACATTTATGCTTGCACCAAATCTTGTATGCGAACATTCATAACAGCATTATTCATAACAGCCCAAAGGTGGAGACCATGCAGGCATCCCCACACCGAGGAATGGACAAGTAAGATATGCTATAGCCACACAAGGGAATGGTCTTCAGCCATTAAAAAGGAATGGAACATTGAACCACGGTACAATATGTCTGAACTTGTCCTTGTGATCTTTCTGTCAAATAAATAAATAAAATTAAAAAAAAAAAAGAGGAACAGAAAGAAAAGAAAAGCTTCTGAGTGATCACATTTGAGAAGAGCAGAGACTTGGCCACTGGATTTGGTAAAGCGGGGTCAGTGGGGGACAGATCAGGGCCGGTGGAGGGGTGAGGGTGGAGTCCGTTCCACGGACCCATCAGAAGTGGTTTCTGGAGAGCCTGTGAGAGAGGATCAGGGCACAAGCCCCTAGAAACTCCTTGGAGGAAGTGTTGCTGTAAGAGAGAACAGTGCAGTAGCTGGAGGGGGATGTGAGATCAGGGAGATGGGGATTGTTTGTAAAATGGACAAGGGCCTGGGTGGCTCAGTCACTGAAGCGTCCGACTCTTGATCTCAGCTCAGGTCTTGATCTCAGGGTCGTGAGTTTGAGTCCCAGGTTGGCTGGGCATGGAGCCCACTTTATTTATGTATTTATTTATTTATTTATTTTAAGATTTTATTTCTTTATTTGACAGAGAGAGAGCACAAGCAGGGGAGTGGAAGAGGGAGAAGCAGGTTCCCCACTGAGCAGGGGAGCCTGATGTGGGGCTCTATCCCAGGACCCTGGGATCATGACCTGAGCCCAAAGCAGTCACCTAACCAACTGAGCCATCCAGGCACCATGGAGCCCACTTGAAAGAAAGAATGGAAGGAAGGAAGGAAGGGAGGGAGGGAGGAAGGGAGGGAGGGAGGAAAGAAGGAAGAAAAGGGACAGTGTTCCAGCATGTTTTATGTGGATGGGATGATGCAATAGACAAGGAGACACCTAAAGGCACAGGAACGTGGGTGTTGGGGAGGTGGTAATCCGGGCCCACCAGGAGGCAGTAGCACATTCCTAGGAGCACCGCAGCTCGGAAGTTGGGGTAGGTGGGCACTGAGGCAGGTGGGGGGTCCAGAAGGTGATGAGAGTTCACAGTGGTTTTTTTCTCTGATGGCTTCCATCTTGTCAGTGATGTGGGAGGCAAGACCATTGGCTGAGAGGGAGAAGGGCAGTTGTCACTAGGGCAGGTAACCTCCCCACCACCACCTCCATGGTGGGGGATGCAGAGCCTTGAAGGTGGAGCCCACCTGCCGCTTCTCCACTTCGGCCAGCTGTTGCCACGTGGACACATGGGTCCAGAAGGGTTAGATATATTTTTTTAAGATTTTATTTATTTGACAGAGATCACAAGTAGGCAGAGAGAGAGGGGGAGGCAGGCTCCCTGCTGAGCAGAGAGCCAGACATAGGGCTCGATTCCAGGACCCTGGGATCATGACGTGAGCTGAAGGCAGAGGCTTTAACCCATTGAGCCACCCAGGTGCCCTGAGGGCTAGATCTTTTGATATCTCTCTCTTTTTTTAAATTGTATTTCTTTCTTTTTAAGTAGGCTCTCTGTCCAACGTGGGGCTTGAACTCACGATCCTGAGATCAAAAGTGGCGTGCTCTACTGATCAAGCCGGCCAGGTTCCCCTAGATCATCATCTTCTTCTCCTTCTCCTCCTCTTTCTTCAAGATTTTAGTATTTATTTGTTTTAGAGAGAGAGTGAGAGAGCAGGGGGGAGGGGGAGAGCAGGGAGAGAGAGTCCCAAGCTGAGGAGCCCGAAGCAGGGCTCCATCTCGTGACCTTGATAACCAAAACCAAGAGGCAGCTGCTTAACCAGCTGAGCCACCCAGGCGCCCCTCTGTGGGCCTTTCTTAAAGCAGCCCCAGGAAACTAACACATCTGGGAAAACATAACTATGAGAATAGGCAAGATCGTTTTGTGGAAGAGTACGGAAGCCTTGCCTAGCCAGAAATCAAGATCATCATTATTCAGCCTCAGCCCATCGAGGGACCATAGTATCTATATAAGATCAGACAAGCAGATAAACAGAGAAGAACAGACAGCCTAAAACAGACCCATACATTCATGGAGCTTTCCTGGGAGACAGAAGCTGCCTTTCAGAGCATGGGGGAAGGATGTGGGTTATCCCCACTGGGCTATCTAGAAAAGACTGCATTGAAAGTAAAACTTCTAGACATCAAAAGACGCTATAAGTGAAATGAAAAGATGAGCCACAAGCTGTGAGAAGGTATTTGCAACACAGGTAAATGACAGAGGGATTCGGGTCCACAATATATAAAGAACTCCTATGAATCAATAAGAATGAAACAACTGAATGGAAACAGTGGGCAGAAGAGGAAGGGGAAAAGGGCTCCAGAAGGTCTGGAAGGTGGGGAAGGAGGTAGGTTATGCACACGGGATGGGAGATCTCTACCTCACACCATATGCGGAACATCTGAGATGTAGCCTATCTGTAGTTACTAGCCACGTGAGCGAAATAGGCTTGGCAGAAGGGTGTGGGAACTTCATTAACCTGGTTCAGAGTGAGTTCAAGGTAAAGATGGAAGAAATTCTTTCTGATGAGGAAGGGAGAGATTGGCCCAGCCCAGAGGGCTTAAATAGGAGGCAGGAGACAAGGCTGGCTCCATGCCCAACAACTGCCAGAGTCTTGTCAAGGTTAGCTAGGGTGGGTCAGCCTTGCCTTTGCTTCTCCTTGATGCTTGCACTTGGCTGAAAACATCCTAATTGACATAACACAGGCCAGCTGCTTCTGGTGTATAGCTAGATGCTAAGAGCTTCCAGAAGCCTGTTTCCTTGAGTAGCGTAGAAACCACCATCCTTCCGGGCACACAAGCTGGAAACTTCGAAGGGATTCATGACTCATCTCTGCTTCTTGCATCCCCCATCCCAGCCAGCAGGAAATCCTGCTGGCTTAACCTTCGGAATATATCAGAAGCCTGACCCCTACAGCTACCACCCTGGTCCCAGCACCATCATCTCCTCCCTTAGCTGTTGCAAGCCCCTTCTTGCTGCTACCATTTTAGTCCCCAACAGAAAGTTTCTTATGTGGCAGAATACATTCACAGTAAGTTCATGATGTCTTTTCCCTCTTTGGATCCCTCCTGGGGACTCAGGACACCTCTTCCCCTCTCAGGGCCTTTGCACTGGCCCTGCCTGCCTAGGACAATCTTCCCCCAGATATTTGTGTGGCTCATTCTCTCACCTCTTTCAGATCTCTGCTCAGATGTCACCTCCTGACCTCACCATAGAAAATAGTTGTCTCTGGGGCTCCTGGCTGGCTTAGTTGGTAGACCACATAACTCTTGATCTCAGGGTTGTGAGTTCAAGTCCCACATTGGGAATGGAGCCTACTTAAAAAGAAAAAAAGATAGTTATCCTTCTCTTCATATATCATATCACCATCTGTCTCAGAATCTGTTTTAGTTCCTGATTTCTTTCCAGTGCAATTTATCACCAGTTGATGTGTTTGTGTATCACGTCGCTACTAGAGTGTCAGTTCCATAGCACAAGGAGAACTGCCTTGGTCCAGGCTGTATTCCCATGTCTAAAGAGTAGCTGTGGTGGGCACCTGGGTGGCTCAGTTAAGCGTCTGCCTTCAGCTTGGGTCATGATCCCAAGGTCCTGGGATCAAGCCCCACATCAGACTCCCTGCTCAGCAGGAAGCCTGCTTCTCCTTCTCCCACTCCCCCTGCTTGTGTTCCCACTCTCTCTGTGTCCCTCTCTGTCAAATAAATAAACAAAATCTTTGGAAAAAATTTAAAGAGTAGTTCTGCAATAATTATACATAGTAGATGCTCATGAAATAGTCCATGAATGAACAAATGAATCCTCTCCACAGCTCTAAAACGTAAGGACTCTGACTCTCCCATTTTACAGATGAGAAGACGGAGGCACAGACAGGCAACCTCACCCCTGCAAGACCATCCAGCTCCCATCTGTTAAGTTCTCACTGCACTTAGCCCAGGTTCTCCGATGGGGTCCGGATGGTGTCCCCGCTGTGGGGCAAGCAAGGGCCATGAGACTCCCACAGGTAAAGTTGCTCAGCTGGGGGTCACAGCCAAGAAATGGCAGATCTGGGATCAAACCCTGTGTGGGGTCAGGCCATCCTTTCACCTTGAGCTGCAGGCGAGTCGGTGTGAGAGGCTGAGCCAAAAGACTGAACATCTTCATTCCATATGTCGCTGCTTGATTTTCCTTATCTACTTATTGGGTGACCCTGTATCCTCGTGCCCCACCCATGGCGCACACCTGTGTGTATTTCAAAGCAAATATCCATTGTCCCATCGTGCAGCTGAATGTCCCTTGGCAAGTCTGAGAATCACCAGATCTTCACCCATTAAAAAATCATAAAATCGCAGACTTATCGACCTCTGGAGGTGATGCCGTGACCTCCTTGGTGCTGACTCACTCTGATGCTGTGGGATGGCTCAGAGTCGCAACCAACAGTGAGGCCACTAAAGCCAAAAGGCCCTGAGTTCGAATCCCATCTTCCCAGCTAGGGCCCCACCCCCACCACACAGCCTCTAGGGAGAGTCTCAGTTTACTCATCTGTCCAATGGGGGCAGTAATAACAGTCCCTACTTCAGAAAGCTGTTGGGAGGTTTGCATGGGTAAATACGTGTCAGGCGCTTAGATCCATCAACAGATGAACAGATCAGATCCATGCTACAGCGAGGCCGACCCTTGAAAACATTTCATCCAGTGAAAGAAGCCAGACACAGAAGCTACAGAGTGTATGACGCCATTTGTATCAAATTTCCAGAAGCAGCACTCTGTGTACATCAAAAACCATTGACTGATACAATTGTATCTCAAAAGTTACGTGTCATGTGATTGCATTTATATAATGTGACAAAATTCTAGAAATGTAGAACAGATCAGGGGTCACTAGGGGCTCAGAAGGGGGGGAGCAGAGAAAATGGAGTGGCTGCACCTGGTGTTGGCTGGGGTGGGTGGGGGGAGCGGGGGGGGGGGCGGGGGTGGCTACCCTTGGGATGAAACGTTCTGTATCTTGACTATCGCTGTTGGTGTCCTGATTGTGATACTGGAACTTCGATCCTCCTTACTTGTGGATTTTATGTTTCTGAATGCAAATATGGAAAAAACCCCAAAGTCAATACTGGTGGCCCTTTCTGGGTCATTCCCAGACATGCACAAAACAACAAAATCTTGAGCTGCCGACACACACATTCCCAGCTGAGGTTGAACAAGGCAACGCTCTGCCTTCTCCTCACAGCTCCCACACTGTAAACAACTGTCCTTTTCACGGTCTACTTAATGCCACATTTTTCACATTTTTGGACTTTTTGTTTGTGATTTTGCCATTTAAAATAGCCCTCAGATGGAGCACCGCATCAGGCAGGGTCCTTGCTCAGCAGGGAGCCTGCTTCTCCCTCTCCCACTCCCCCTGCTTGTACAGTTCCCTCTCTTGCTGTGTCTCTGTCAAATAAATAAATTAAATTAAAATAGTCAGGTAAGGGGCGTCTGGGTGGCTCAGTGGGTTAAGCCTCTGCCTTCAGCTCAGGTCATGATCTCAGGGTCCTGGGATCGAGCCCCGCATCGGACTCTCTGCTCGGCGGAGAGCCTGCTTCCCTCTCTCTCTCTGCCTGCCTCTCTGCCACATGATAAAGAAATAAAATCTTAAAAAAAAAAAAAGTCAGGTAAGATTTTTACGTGGGCGTGAGATGCTTCATGCTCATAGCACTGTTGGCCTGAGTTCAGTGTGAGGGAATCAACAATGGGATATTATGTAAAGTATTTTTAAACAGAAACACACATGAAACAAAGTTACATATTAATGGTTCCATGAACATGTTGTAATCAGAAGCTGTCAGCACCTAACCCTGTACGTTCCCTCCCCCCCCAGTGGTGGTTCAGTGTTCGCTAACTCAGCATTTGCGGTAACTTTATAGAACATCACTTGGCGAATGAAGAGAATCAATTGTACCATAGTTTTATAACGTGTTTCCACCAGAGGAAACTGAGTAAAAGGCACACAAGATCTTTCTGCATTATTTCTTAAAACTGCAATGTGCATCTATAATTATCTCAGGATAAAAAGTTTAATTAAAAAAAAATAGAAGGGTGTGGAGCACCTGGGTGGCTCAGTGGGTTAAAGCCTCTGCCTTCACCTCAGGTCATGATCCCAGGGTCCTGGGATCGAGCCCCGCATCAGGCTCTCTGCTCATCGGGAAGCCTGCTTCCCCCTCTCTCTCTGCCTGCCTCTCTGCCTACTTGTGATCTCTCTCTCTCTCTCTGTTCAATAAATAAATAAAATCTTAAAAAAAAAAAATAGAAGGGTATGTCTGGGTGGCTCAGGCTCAGGTTGTAATCCCGGGCGTCCTGGGATCCAGCCTAGCAGTCTGCTCCTGCCTCTCCCTCTGCCTCCCCCATCATGCTCTCTCTCTCTCATAAAAAAATGTTTAAAATTAAAAAAAAAAAAAAAAAACAGACGGAAAAGCTCAGCCCCCTGGTGAGCAAGGAGAGGAGGTACTCTTCACCAAGAAGATACCTGTAAGGTTTTCAGCAGTGAGGGAGAAAGCTTTCTGAACAAGTGAGCCTGGTTTCATATGAAATCATGAAGGAGCCTGTAACTCTCTGGGTGCGAGCTCAGGAAAAATGATCCAAACGATTCTAATGACACATAACCAAAAAAAAAAAAAAATCAGAGGACAAAGATATCAGTATTTTGGTGATAAAAAAATAACACATTGTCCTGTACTACTGAAAACAGCTTTGTTATCACCAGACCACACACATACCCATATACCCTGATTTTGGAGACTTATTTTCTCAAGAAACACTTCTGAGTACTTGTGGCCCTAAGCTGTGCTGGGTGGTGCTGGGGACTTAGAAGGGACCAAGATACTTCCAGCCCTGCCCTCATGGGGGCTCACGGTCCGGGGGGTGGAGATAGACCCATTTCTGAACAGAGATGACCCAGACTGGGGCAGGACAGGGAGAGGGGATCCGGGGAGGCTGGGGGATCCCAGAGTGGGCGTGGGACCTGTCCTGGAGGGAGAAATCATAGAAGGCTTCCTGGAGGAGGGGAATCTGAGCTAAAAAGGATGAATTACCACAAGTACGAAGGAAGAGGGGGTAAGGCAAGGGCTCCAGAATGCAAATGTGCAAAGGTCAGGAAGAAAAGGGCAAGTGAAGGAAAGGTCAATGGGGAGGATAGGGAATCAGGCATGAGCTTTGTCCCAAGGTACTGGGGACAGTCCAGTCCAGTCCCCAGGGAAAATAGAGTATTTCTATGGCTAGAGTATTATGGGAACAATAATAGCAAAGACTTAAAAAAGCATCTGTGTCCCAGGCCTTCTAAGCACTTTGCCAGCTCATTCACTCCTCACCGTTACCCTATGACGCAACCTTCCAGTCCCATCACGCCGCGGGGAGGCCCTGATTTATAGGAGACACGGGGAAGGGCAAATGACTCTGCCAACGTCACACCACTGTAAGCCGTGGATCTCTTAGGTAGAAGGAGCTAGAGGGGACCCTTGGAAGGAATGCCGGAAGGCAGAGTCTCACGTCCTTGAAGGGGAATGACAGAGACAGGAACTGGAGACCCCGACCGTGATAAAGAGGGTACACTATCTTGACCTTGTGCCTTCCAGGACCTTGCGGCCAACAGATCGGGAGCCACAGGTGCAGAACTAGCACTCTCCGCGGCCACTGTTGCCCCGGGGTAACCCCTAAACTCGTTATAATGCATTTACCTAGCGGTACGGCCCCGCCCCTTGGAGCTCGGCGGCGCGTACGGTTCAAGGACACTCCTCGGGGGGGGTCACAACATCCCCCTCCCAACCTGTGGGAGGAGTTTCCCAAAGGATTGGGCGCAGCCTCCGTCGGAGACCACCCAGCTTTTAAGTCCCCGTTCCTCCCAGCCGGGAGAAACCTGGTAAGATCCAGTCCCAAAGCAACCCAGGGGCCGGTTCCACCTGGCCGCACATGCTGGCGCTCCCAGCTTGCGGGTGTACTTTTGCTTTAATAAACCACTTTGTGCGTGCTGCTTTCTTTCTGGCTGAACGCAGATGCTCGAGGTAAATATTGGGAATGCAAGGACCGAGACCGCTACTCGCACAGCGCAGACTCTCACTGGTCACAGGGGAATTCACACCCAGGCGGTGTGCCTCTAAGTCTGGCTTTTCCGATGTACTTCAGAAAGCACAGAGGATGTGGGAACAGGCAAGGCTGGAAAGGTCAATGGGGAGGATAGGGAATCAGGCATGAGCTTTGTCCCAAGGTACTGGGGAGCTATAGAAAGTTTGCTTCTCTAAATAAACTTTTATGCAGGTAGGTATTCGTTATCTGCTGCTGCATCACAAATTACCCCCAAATCTAGCAATTTAAAACAACTTTTTTTTAAAAAAAGATTTTATTTATTTGACAAACAGAGATCACAAGTAGGCAGAGAGGCAGGCAGATAGAGAGTGAGAGGAGGAAGCAGGCTCCCTGCTGAGCAGAGAGCCCGATGTGGGACTAGATCCCAGGACCCTGAGATCATGACCTGAGCCGAAGGCAGCGGCTTAACCCACTGAGCCACCCAGGCGCCCTAAAACAACTTTTTTTTTTTTTTTTTTTTGGCCTAACTTGGAGCCCAATGCAGGGCTTGAACTCACAACCCTGAGATCAAGACCTTAGCTGATGCCAAGAGTCCGACGCTTAACGGACTGGATGTACCCGGGTGCCGGGGAACCAATAAACATTGATCTCACATAATTTCTGGGGGGTAAGAAATCCAAGAGCATCTTAGGGTCGGTCTTGAGGTGGTAATTGGGCTGTTTGCTGGGACCACCATTCGAAGACTGCGCTGGAGGTGGAGCGTCTGCTTCCAAGTTCACCCAGGTGATTAAGGGTAGGAGGGCTCAGTTCCTTCGTGGCTGTTGGCTGGGCCTCTGGCCTTCTCCTGAGGTTCTCATGACGTGTGTCCCTTTAATCAAACAAGGAGGCCATTAGACTGGAGGGGCTCTAACACCTTCGCAGCCTAAGTGAGCCAACCCAGCCCTAAGCCTCAAGCTATAGACCGGGAACCCTAAGGACAACTAGTCAGAGCCAGCTTCTCCAAATAAGGTGAACACCCAGCTGCAGCCCACCAGGTAATTTCCTTGCATTGCTTCCCGGTCTTCTCTGCAAAAGTCCTTCCCTGCCTCCTGTCCCTGGAGCGGGTGCCTAACCCCTTCTGGCGGGGTACTCCCCAGTGGCATTGGTTTTTGCTCAGACAAAACTTTAAACTGTTTAATATGCTTTCGTTTGTCTTTTAACACATGGCAGCTGGATTCATCCAGAGCCCCTGATGAGGGAGAGGATGAGAACCCAAGGTGGAAAGCGAAATCTTTTTATAACCCAATCTCAAAAGTGATGTTCTTTTAGTTCTGGTATATTCTGGTCCTTGCAGGGGACTTCCTGAGTCCAGCCTACACTCAGAACTGCCCCTCTTTGCTTTTCATAAGGAGCCCCTCTTGGGGCGCCTGGGTAGCTCAGGGGGTTAAAGCTTCTGCCTTCGGCTCGGGTCCTGATCTCAGGGTCCTGGGATCAAGCCCCGCATCGGACTCTCTGCTCAGTGGGGAGCCTGCTTCCTCCTCTCTCTCTGCCAGCCTCTCTGCCTACTTGTGATCTGTCTGTCAAATAAATAAATAAAATCTTAAAAAAAAAAAAAGTAGCCCCTCTTGATCACCCCTGAGTTTGTGCTAATGGAGTGACTTAGTGTGGGGTCCCTACATAGCCTTGGGATAGAGCTGGTCACCAGAAAGAGTGACCCCCCCCCCATCTCCAGGGAGTGTGTCTGTGAGCATGAGTGTGAGTGTGTGTTGGGGGAAAACTGCTGGAGACAAAAGCTCTTTAAGAACCATTATTTTCTTTCCCCAGTTTACTTTCCCATCTTCTTTTTCTTGTTTGAAAGATTTTATTTTTAAGAAATCTCTACACCCCACGTGGGGCTCAAACTCACGACCCTGAGATCAAGAGTTGCACTCTCCAAGGACTGAGCCAGCCAGGCGCCCCATTTCCTATTTTAACTTAAACGAATTTTACATCAGCTAGTTTTCCCTTTTAATTTTTTATTATTATTATTTTTCAAGTAGGCTCCATGCCCAGTATGAGGCTTGAACTCATGACTCTGAGATGAAGAGTCGCGTGCTCTTGCTGACTGAGCCGGCCAGGCGCTCCAATTTTCCCTTTTTATATTTTAATTTTTTAAAGAGATTTTATTCATTTATTTGACAGAGAGATAGAGATTACAAGTAAGCAGACAGAGGGAGAGGGAGAAGCAGGCTTCCTGCTGAGCAAGGAGCCCGGATGCGGGACTCGATCCCAGGACCCGGAGACCGTGACCTGAGGCGCTTAACGACTGAGCCACCCAGGCGCCCCATCCAGTTTTCCCTTTTTTTTTTTTTTTAAGATTTTATTTATTTATTTGACAGAGAGAGAGATCACAAGTAGGCAGAGAGGCAGGCAGAGAGAGGAGGAAGCAGGCTCCCTGCGGAGCAGAGAGCCCGATGCGGGACGCGGGGCTTGATCCCAGGACCCTGGGATCATGACCTGAGCCGAAGGCAGAGGCTTTAACCCACTGAGCCACCCAGGTGCCCCCAGTTTTCCCTTTTTAATCACAATGAACATACTTGAAAATTTTATACTGAGGATTTGGAAAAAGAAAGCCGACAGTAATCTCATGACTGAAATTATGAATTCATTTTCATTATCTGGGAGAAATGGGTAATTTCAATATTAGTAGAGCACTGTATGGAGTTTAAAATAGTAACAAAATTGGAGCGCCTGGCTGGCTCAGTCAGTCAGAGCACCTGACTCTTGAACTCGAGGTTGTGAGTTGGAGCCCCACCTTGGATGAAGGGATTATTTAGAAAATAAAAACTCTTAAAAAAAAGTAATGACATTTTCCTGTGGTTTTGGTTATTTTTAGCTGAAAGTTTAATTGTTCCTTTTCTATGGATCCGTAGGCGTATCTTCTGAAAGATTTCTATTTTGTTTGAAATATGGCCTGAGGCTGCCCTTGAAGCTTAACTTAAGTTTTGGAGGCTTCTCTTTCCCAAGGGGCAAGATGGTTTTGCCAAGCACTTTATTTCCCAGTGATGACGTGGGGCTCAATCCAGGGACCCTGGGATCGTGACCTGAGCTGAAGGCAGACGCTTAATGCACCGAGCCACTCAGGCACCCCTCTATTAAAACAAAATTCTTAAATGACAAGCTTTGATAGGCTTCAGGGTTGGTAAACCCATCTACCTTCTTGGACGGTGCCTCATCCCAGTTCGACAGGGGCAGAAGTGTCTGTGCTCAGGATCCTTCCAGAACGTTCTCTAGTACCTCTTAATCTCAGAGTTCATCTGGATCCTTTACAAAGTTTTTTAAAAAATACCCTCCTACCCAGTGTGGGGCTTGAACCCACAACCTTGAGATTAAGAGTCACATGCTCCATGTTGGGTGGAGAGATTACTTAAATAAAGAAAACTCAAAAATAAGTAACTAGGGGTGCCTGGGTGGTTCAGTCGTTAAGTGTCTGCCTTCTGCTCAGGTCATGATCCCAGGGCCCTGGGATCGAGTCCCGCATGGGGTTCCCTGCTCAGTAGGGAGCCTGCCTCTCTCTCTGCCTGTTACTTCCCTTGCTTGTGCTTTCTCTCTCTCTCTCTGACAAATAAATAAATAAGTAAAATATTTTTAAAAATTTAAAATGACTAAATAAGTTTGGTTTAAAAAAAGAATACATAAGAGCATTGTTTTTATAAGAACTGACAGGAATATTATATATAGGAAAACTATATTATAGTAATACACACAAGTATATAGAATATTTGTGAATACTGTATATAGAAAATATAGGAAGACTGGAGTTATAGAAATATACACAGAGGAATACTCCATACATGAAGTAGGAATATATATTTGAATACAGATATACGTACATAAAGTTTAGCAGTTAAGAGCATAACATGGCTTTTGGAGCCGCATGGCCTAGGTTCCAATCCCAGCTCTGCTCCTTAATATCCTGTGGCTTTGGGCAGGTGCCTGAACTGCTCTGTGACTCAGTTTTCCCATCTGTAAAATGGGGATAATTACAGACCCACATCATTGAGTTGTTATGGGGATAACACGCTTCCAAGAGGGCCTGGCATGTAGCTTAATAAACCAATACAGTGACACCTGACTGGTTTCTTGGGAGGAATGGGTGACTCTTGATTTCGGGCTTGCAGGTTCCAGCCCCACATTGGGTGTGGATATTACTAAAAATAAAATCTCTCTCTCTTTTTTAAGATTTTATTTATTTATTTGACAGACAGAGATCACAATTAAGCAGAGAGGCAGGCAGAGAGAGAGGAAGGGAAGGAAGGGAAGCAAGCTTCCTGCCAAGCAGAGAGCTCCAGGCAGGGCTCGATCCTAGGACCTGGAGATCATGACCTGAGCCGAAGGCAGAGGCTTTAATCCATTGAGCCACCCAGGCGCCCCTAAACATAAAATCTTCAGAAATAAATAAACCAATACACAACGGACTGTTTTTCCTTGGGGCTCACTCTACTCACAGCTCAGCATCTCCCTTCTCTGCTTTATGCGGTGGGAAATCCCTCTAAGACAGTGGTTTCATTCTGGCTGGCCCTTGGCTTTCCTTACGGGAGCTTTACAAAATACTGATCCCTTGGTTCCGGACGGGGGGGGTCTCTGGTTTGGCTGCTCTAGGGTGTGGCCTGAAGTTTGGAATTTTTAAACACTCCCTGGAGATACTCCTATGGAGCTAAAGTCCAGGAGCCCTGGAGGAAGCCCTCTAGAATGGATCCTGGCTTGCCTTTTGGGATGGCTGTCTGAAGCATTTATAAAGTGGAGGCGCCCGGGTGGCTCAGTCATTTAAGCCTCTGACACTTGGTTACAGCTCAGGTCGGGATCTTCGGGTCATGGTCTCCGGGTGGTGAGATCGAGCCCCGCAGTGGACTCCGTGCTCAGTGTGGAGTCTGCTAGAGGTTCTGTCTCCCTCTCCCTTCCTTCTGCCCCCACCCCTGCCCTTGGGGGCACACGCATGCGCCCCCCCCCAAATAAATGCACAAATAAAATCTTTTTTTTTTAAATTTATTTATTTGACAGAGAGAGATCACAAATAAGCAGAGAGGCAGGCAGATAGAGAAAGGAGGAAGCAGGCTCTCTGCAGAGAGCCCGATGTGGGGTTCGATCCCAGGACCCCGGGATTATGACCCGAGCCAAAGGCAGAGGCTTTAACCCACTGAGCCACCCAGGCGCCCCACAAATAAAATCTTAAAAAAGAAAAGAGTTCACGGGGCGCCTGGGTGGCTCAGTGGGTTAAAGCCTCTGCCTTCAGGTCGGGTCATGGTCCCAGGATCCTGGGATTGAGCCCCACATCGGGCTCTCTGCTCAGTGGGGAGCCTGCTTCCTCCTCTCTCTCTGCCTGCTTCTCTGCTTGCTTGTACTCTCTCTCTCTCTGTCTGTCAAATAAATAAATAAAATCTTAAAAAAGAAAAAAAAGAAAAAGAAAAGAGTTCACAAAGTAGATGAGTCACCACTTTTTCAACCCAAAGAAAGTTTTTCATCTCTGATTTCCAGCTTCTTGCTACTCCAGTCCCGCAGTGAGAACCTACCCATCCATGCCTTTAGTTCACCCTGGAGACTATTTCTAGGGGATGCAATAGGGTTGTGGAGTCAAGAGCAAAGATGCATTTCTTTCAATGGACATAGATTATAGATTGTGATAGATGCTGCCAGATTCCCTTTCAAAAAGGTTGTCGCAATTCTCATTGCCTTCAGTGATAGAGGAACGTGCCCTTTCCCATAGACCACACCCAGCAGCACGTGTACACCCCTCTGAAATTCGTACCATTTAGGGGGTGTAAAGGAAGGAGACTTCTCATATCTTTTCATATATGTTATTAGCCTGTTCGTTTTACCGCTCTGCAAATTATCTATTCAAACCCTTTGTCCATGTTTCTTCTGGAGTGTTTGTCTTATTGGTTTGCAAATACTTATTACTTATGTTAAACCTTTATACGTTGTCGGCATTGCAAGTAATCGCTCCCCATTTGTCATCTGCCTGTAGGCCTTGTTTATGTTTTGTTGTTTCCTTGCCACACAAATGTTTTTTGGTTTTAATGTCAAATATGTCTGTCTTTTCTATTAATGTCTGAGTTTCCCATCTTAAAATGTACTCCTCCTGCCCCCCCCCATAGTTGTAACCTGTATTTTCTTGTATGGTTTTACTGTTGCATTTTTAAAAATTTATTTATTAATTTTTAAAGATTTTATTTATTTGATATAGAGAGAGATCACAAGTAGGCAGAGAGGCAGGCAGAGAGAGGGGAGGAAGCAGACTCCCTACCACCGAGCAGAGAGCTTGCTGCGGGGCTCAATCCCAGGACCCTGAGATCATGACCTGAGCCAAAGGCAGAGGCTTTAATCCAGTGAGCCACCCAGGCGCCCCCCTACTGTTGCTTTTTTTTAAAAGATTTTATTTATTTATTTGTCAGAGAGATAGAGAGTGGGCACAAACAGGGGGAGGGGCAAAGGGAGAAGCAGGCTTCCCACCAAGGAAGTAGCCCAATACGTGACTTGATCCCAGGACACTGGGACCATGACCTGAGAGGAAGGCACATGCCCTACCAACTGAACCACCCAGGCGTCCCAACTCTTGGCAATTTTTATATTTACATCTTTGATTTTTCTGGAACCAAACGCTTTCTTTTTTAAGATTTATTTATTTATTTATTTATTTATTTATTTAAATATTTTATTTATTTATTTGACAGAGATCACAAGTAGGCAGAGAGGCGGGTAGGTGGGGGCGGGGGGAAGCAGTCTCCCCGCCAAGCAGAGAACCCGATGCAGGGCTCGATCCCAGGACCCTGAGACGATGACCTGAGCCAAAGGCAGAGGCTTAACCCACTGAGTCACTCAGACACTCCTGGATCCAATCTTTTTTTTTTTTTTTAATTTTTAAGAAATGTATTTATTTGACACAGAGAGAGATCACAAATAGGCAGAGAGGCAGGCAAAGGGAGAGGGGGAAGCAGGCTCCCTGCCGAGCAGAGAGTCCGATGTGGGGCTCGATCCCAGGACCCTGAGATCATGACCTGAGCTGAAGGCAGAGGCTTAAGCCCCTGAGCCACTCAGGTGTCCCTGGATCCAATCTTTTAAGGTCATGTGCAATAGGGGCATCTGGACAGCTCAGGTGGTGAGTGTCCGACTCTTGATTTCGACTCAGGTTTCGATCTCAGGGTTGTGAGATGGAGCCCTGAGTCAGGCTCTGCACCCAGTGCATGGTCTGCCTGTCCCTCTTCTTCTTCTCTTCCTACTCCTGCCTCACACTCTCTATCTCAAATAAATAAATAAAATCTTAAAAAGAAAAATGCCATGTGCAACAGAGGTACAATTCCCTTCACCTGTGTGTCAAAACCACTTGTTAAACTCTTGTTATCTCACTGCACAGATTTCCCACCTTTGCCATTGATTAAATTCCTGTGCAGCTGGGATTCACTCGTGGCCACTCAATTCTCTTTCCCCATCTTGTCCATTCCTTTGCTGGAACCCCACTGCTTTGATTATTATAGCTCTGCAGCTGGCTTTCCTATCTGGTAAATCCAGTCAGCCCTCATTCCTCTCTTTAGTAATGACCATTCTCAGACACCTGTCCATCTCCAGGAACTCCAGAATCGTCTGGTCCAATTCCAACATGAAATCCCACTAGAAGTAGATCGAACCATAATGAATAAACTTGGCTAAGCAGCTTTATTTTTTTGAGCCTTGGTTTGACCATCTGTAAAACAGGGTCTATGGGGGCACCTGGGTGGCTCCGTGGGCTAAGCTTCTGCCTTCAGCTTGGGTTATGATCCTAGGATCTGGGGATGGAGGCCCACATCAGGCTCTCTGCTCAAAGCGAGCCTACCTCACCCTTTCCTTGCTGCTCCCTGTTTGTACTCTCTCTCTCTCTGTGTCAAATAAATAAAATCTTAAAAAAAAAGAAAAAAGGAAATGTCAAATCCAACTTTAGATGTGCTGTAGGTACCGGATACACATTGGACTGTGATGACATGATATGAAAAAGAAAAAGAAGGCCAAATATCACCATAATTTCTATGTTGAATACATGTTGAATGATAACATTTTGGCTTAATGAGTACCTTAGTTCCTTACTGCTGCTGTAACAAATCCCGCCCAGCTCGGTGGTTCAACAGAAGACAAATTTGTTATCTTACAATTCCGGAGGTCTGAAATGAGTCTTATAGGGCTAGAATCCTATAAATCCTTATAGGGCTAAAATCAAGCCGTGTTCCTTCTGAATACTCTTGGGATAAATCTGTTGCCTTGCTTTTTCCAGCCTCCAGAAGCTGCTCACGTTCCTTGGTTCTTGACCCCCTTTGCCTCACGCCAACCTCTGCTGATGTCATCAGATCTCCCCCTCTCTCTGTTTTTCCTGCCTTCCCTTTCCCTTATTAGGACCCGTGATTACAGTAGACCCCTCCCCACCCCCAGGATGATCCAGGATAATCTTCCCATCTTGAGCTCACTGTAGCTGCATCTGTAGACTCCCTTGGTGTGTAAGTTAACATAGTCATGGGTCCAGAGAACTAAGATGTGGGCATCTTTGGGAGCCATTATTCTACCTACCTGGATTACCTTAGTAATATTATGAACGTTCATTTTGCCTATTTTTTTTTTTAAATGTGGCTACTAGAAAAGTAATGACCTATGGGGCTCCCGCTCTGTTTCTGTTGGACAGCACTGTTCTCTGTGTTCTGCTGGTCTATTCGTTATCTGCTCCCTCCTACGATGAGAATGCCTGCCCCAAGAAGACTGGGATTCCATTTCATTTACCACTATGCCCCTGGTGCTAGCACAGTCCCTGGCACTGAGTGGGCCCTCCGTAAATATTTGTTGAGAGAGCAAATATTGCAAATGTTTTTCCTGATGACTACAGACACCCCTACTTCCACTGCACACCCCCACCCCCATGGCTTCCTCCTCCTCTCCCCAGATCAGGGATCCAATGCTTAATGACTGAGCCCCCCAGGTGCCCCTTGGACGTTTCAAAATGCAGAGATGGCTGTTCCAGTGGGCTGGCTCCTCAGTGCCTTGACCTCTCCCCCTCCAGACCTTGCCTTCCAGCTGCCCTTCGTCCCTCCCTCTGTCCTGTGGCCAGAGCAGACACCTGTCACTACAGACAACCACATGCTTCCTCCACTGTTTCGAACTTCTAGCAGCCCACGCCAGCACCCCATTTGGACTTTTCCCTCTCATTGCGCCTGGTGTCCCAGCTCCTTCAGTCCCACCAGGACCTCCATTCCATTAGTCCAACTGCGTGATGCTGTCTTGGGCCCCTCATGACCACTCAGCCGTCACCCAGCTGAGAGCCTGTGTCCCCTGCCTTCGCCTCCCTTGCTCCCTCTCATTCACTGGTCTCCTAGGAAGACACCGAGCTGTTTGCCTCATCTGGGCTGCAACCGCTCTGCTGAGTGGCTGGAGAAAAATCTGGAACCACGAAGCCAGGTCTCATGTTAACTTCAGCACCTTGGACCTCAAGGTGGCACTAACGTTGTCTAGAAATTGGCTGGCTGAGCCCTAGCCCCTTTGCTCTTTCAAAACCCCAATTTTTTTTTTTTTTGGATCTTATTTATTTATTTGACAGAGATCACAAGTAGGCAGAGAGGCAGGCAGAGAGAGAGGAGGAAGCAGGCTCCCTGACGAGCAGAGAGCCCAATGTGGGGCTCGATCCCAGGATTCTGGGATCATGAGCCCCAAAAGCAGGGGCTTAACCCACTGAGCCACCCAGGTGCCCAGAGCATGCAACTTTTAATCTCCAGATCGTGAGTTCAAGCCCCATGTTGGGGACAGAACTTAAAAAAAAAAAAAAAAAGCATAACAAAATTATCATTTTAACCATTGAAAAGTGTTAAATTCAGTCTTTTTTTTTTTTTTTAAGATTTTATTTATTTACTTGACAGAGATCACAAGAAGTCAGAGAGAGGAGGTAGTAGGCTCCTCGCTGAGCAGAGAGCCCAATGCAGGGCTTGATCCCAGGACCCTGAGATCATGACCTGAGCCAAAGGCAGAGGCCCAACCCACTGAACCACCCAGGCGCCCCCAATTCAGTCTTTAAGCACGTTCAGCATGTTATGCAACTATCCCCACTATCTTTTGGTCTCTACTGATTTGTCTGTTCTGGATAGCTCATAGACATGGGACCCTACAATATTTATCCTCTGTGTCTCACTTCTTTCACTTAGCATAATGTTTTCCAGGTTCCTCCATGTCATAGTGTGGGTCAGAATTTCATTTCATTTTTTCCCCCATTGAGGTATTTTATTTGTATGTAAGTATTCCATGTCTAGGAAAAAGCTGCCAGAATCTTCCTTCCTGCGTGTTTTTGTTCTACTTCCTTTGGGTCCGCGATGCCAGCTGCGGTTATCAGTGCGATGAAACCAAACTAATGAGATGGGTCTGTAAGTTTTGCAGCAATTTCCGCAGCTCCATGATCACCAGTGATTTCCGTGTAATCAAGCTTCATCATCGCAATTAGAAACTGGAAAATGACTCTGGAGCATGGCCTAATAAGAACTTGGCAGGTGCCTCTCCTGATGACACTCTTCATGCTCCTGGACTCTGAGAGCATCCCCTGGGACATTCACACCAGCTTTATGGAGGCATGGAAGGATGAAGCCCGAAGAATGTTCCATTGTGTGGATATACCACAATTGGTTTATGCGTTCATTCGTGGATGGACTTGAGCTGTTTCCTAGACAATGCAAACTCCTACCTCTCCTCCCTTCTTGCCTACTCTCAGCGGGGACTCTTCTTCCTATGTCACTGAGAGAAGAGAACCCACTAGAAGAAAACTTCTGCAGACTCCTACTACCATCTACCTCTTTCCTCCTATTCCTTGGTATACCAGTTATCCACCACTGCTGCGTAACCAACAACCCCCAAGCTTAGCACCGTTCAACACCCCTGTATTCCATGGATTCTGTAGGGCAGACATTTGAATAAAGCACAGCAAGGACAGCTTGTCTCTGCTCCCTGATGTCTGGGGCCTCCACTGGTGAGAGTTGCAGAATGGGAGCCTCTGTGGGGGAGCGGGGAGGGGTGCGACTCCCATCTAGTAGCTGGAATCAGCTGGAGGAGTTGTCACTCCTGTTTAGCAGCTGGTGGTGGCAGTTGCTGGCTGGGACCTCAGCCAGAGTACCTTCATGGGACCTCTCTGGGTGGGCTACTTGGCCTGCCTCAGACCATGGTGGCTGGGTTCCAAGAGCGAATGCCCTAAAAGCAGGTGGGAAGTGCCTGGCACTTGACCATGAGCCTTGGCAGCCTCCCCTCCTCTGGGCTTCATGGGTTCACACAGCCGCAAGGTTTCGCCCAGGTTCAAGGGGGAGGGAACACACCCTCGCACAGAACACACTCGGGGGGGGGAACGTCAAGGTCACACTGTGAGAGCATACAGGATGGGAGAGATTGTTGTGGCTGCATGGGAAAACACACCTTTCTTGCTGGCGACGGGCTACACTCTTAAGCCTGGAGACCTTCCGGTCTTGCCTCAGGATGGACAACATTCCAGCCATTCTCATCTCTCTTCTCTGTTTCTCCTCTGACACCTAGGACTCTTGTGTGTACCAGCACACAAGACAGCTGTTTGATCTTCTTTGACCTTCCTATAAAACATACTGAGTCTCTCCAGCCCCCTCCATCACTCACCCTTATAGCCTTAGTCCTTACAACCGTGCCTGGCACATAGTAGGTGCCTAGTGAATATTTTTTTTAAACAAGTATCTCAAGTGAGCAGCACCTGGGTGGCTCAGTGGGTTAAAGCCTCTGCCTTCGGCTCAGGTCATGGTCCCAGGGTCCTGGGATGGAGCCCCGCATCGGGCTTCTGCTCAGCAAGGAGCCTGCTTCCCCCCCAACCCTCTGCCTGCCTCTCTGCCTGCTTGTGATCTCTGTCTGTCAAATAAATAAATAAAATCTTTAAAAAACAAATATCTCAAATGAAACTGGTAATAAGAGCTGCCTTCAGGAGGAGGAACTGGGTGGGTAGCAGAAACACATTGTTTAAAAATGGGAGCTACCCACACCCAACATGACAGGTGCTGTCTTCAACCCTTTGAAAATTGTAAAATAGAGGGGCATCTGGGTGGCTCAGTTGGTTAAGAGTCCGACACTTGATTGCAGCTCAGGTTATGATCTCAGGGTCATGAGATCGAGTCCCCCACTGGGCTCCGCACTCAGCCGGGAATCTGCTTGAGATTCTCTCTCCCTCCCTCTGCCTTTCCCCCACTCTCAAATAAATAAATCTGTAAAAACAAAACTGCAAAATAGAAATACTTATTTTCCCTACAGGCCTTTTGAGTCTTCTGATTCATGCATTCTGACTACATCTTACCCACTTAAATTAATACATTGTATTATTATTATTATTATTAGTTTTAAGATTTTATTTATTTGACAGACAGAGATCACAAATAGGCAGAGAGGCAGGCAGAGAGAGAGGAGGAAGCAGGCTCCCCGCCGAGCAGAGAGCCCAGTTCGGGGCTGGATCCCAGGACCCTGGGATCATGACCTGAGCCTAAGGCGGAGGCTTTAACCCACTGAGCCACCCAGGTGCCCCAATACATTACATTATTTTTAAAGATTAGCCTGGGGCGCCTGGGTGGCTCAATTGTTAAGTGTCTGTCTTTAGCTCCGGTCATGATCCCAGGGTCCTGGGATGGAGCCCCATGTTGGGCTCCCCGCTCTGCAGGAAGCCTGCTTCTCCCTCTCCCCCTCCCTCTGCTTGTGTTCCCTCTCTTGCTGTCTATCTGTCAAATAAATTAAAAAATAAAAAATAAAAAAAGATTAGCCCAGCATCTGGCACAAAATGAATGAGCAACTGACAGTCATGTCATGATGATGGAGGCGTGCCCTGCCCATCCCCCCTTCCTTCTCCTCCCTCGGAACACCCACGCCTGGGAACCTCCCTCTCCTCTGAGCCTCCCCACGCTGGCCCGGCCCAAGCCCAGCCCTGGAAGTGTTTGATCTGACCACTTCAGAGCCTTCACCTCTGGGCCTGCAGCATGAGAGGGACTGGAGCTGGGAATCCTCCCCAGCGGAGCTTTTGAGGATGGGATGAAAGAAAGTAGCCATATGGAGAGCTCAGGAATGCAGGGCAGAGTCAGGAAGGGGTGAGGCTGAGGGGAGTCAGGGAGGCAGAGAAGAAGAGCTTTCTAAGGCATGTACCAAGTATCTGCTGTGTACCCGGCCATGTGCTGGGCAGTGTTGGGGACACAGTGGTGACCGGCCGGCCCTGTCCTCACAGGGCATTGCGGGAGTTGGGCCAGTGACTAGAGAGTGACAACCCTAGAGTGAACAGGGTTAGGAGGGGAGGCACTTGAGGCAGTCAAAGAGGGCTTCCTGGAGGAGGGGGTACCAAGCTCCTTACAGTCTACAACACACAGACACTTATCTTTTCGGCAGCATCTGATGACACCTTCCCTCATCCCCTTAAATCCTGCTGTGCTGGCCTTCTTTCTGATTCTCGAATTCTTGGAGCTCATTTCCAAGCCTCTGAGCCATTGTACTTGCTGTTCCTTCTGCCTGATTTTCTCTTCTCCCTTCCTCACCTGGAGGGCTCCTTCTCAGTCAGACCATAGGCCAGTTATTCTTGCAGCATTGAACTTAAAAAAAAAAAAAAAAAAAAAGTCCCATTTGTACTTTCTGTTGTCTCCTTTATTTTCTGCCTGGTCACCTAGGATGCCCCCTGTCCTCAGTTCTGGCTCCCTAATCCCTGGCAGGCACCCTCGTCAGCCCCTCAAAATTGATGGATGTCAAACCTTTGTCATGTGAAGGAAGGAGCCAATATCTCCGGAATAAATCTCAGTCTGGTGAAGAGGTGGGAGAAGGGAGAGGGAACAGCATGAGCAGAGAGGAAGCTGGTGTTTCAGAGGCCCCCGGGGGGGTGGGGGTTGTTTGTGGCTGGAAGAAAGAGCAGAGGACTGAGGAGGGAGGGAAGTTAGAGAGGGAGCTATACAGGGGAGGGGGGAGGGAGGTGAGTCTGCTCCTAACCTTCTAGACTGGGTAGGAAGCATCCAGAGCTTTGGTTCGCTGCACAGCCCGAGGTGGCCAGACCATATAATGACCCTTTTGTGTAGGGCTGGAGGTGGCCAAAGGTGCCTTTTTGGGAGACCCCGTGGGTGGCTGGGTGAGACCAGGCCAGAGGGCTGGGTCTGAGGGACAGGCCTCGCCTCCCAGAGCCTCTAAGGGCTTCGTGCAGAACATTCCATGGCGGGACCTTCTGGAACCGGCTACGATGGCTTGGCAGCCCTGGCCAGTCCTTGCTCTCGGGTCACTGCCTCAGCCTCCTCCAGCCCTGCTCCCCACAGCAGCCCTGGGCAGTCCTTTTTATAGAACACTTGAAAAATGTTAATAGGTAATTAAGGGCACATGGCAGAGATTTCTAAAAGTACAGGAGAGGACTCAGTGAGAGCCTTCCCTTCTCCCGTCCCCCTGTCCTCCCCAGGGCCCCACCAGTTTCTTGGGTTTTCTCCAGAGATAGTCTGTCACATGTAAGCGCAGATGGCAAAGTGCTTTTCAGGTTTGTACCTTTTTCTTCTTTCTTTCTTTCTTTTTTTTTTTCCAATTTAAGTACAGTTAGGGACGCCTGGTCGACTCAGCCCGTGGAGCGTGCAACTCTTGATCTCAGGATTGTGAGTTCAAGCCCCACATTGGGTGTAAAGCCTACTTAAAAAAAAAAAAAAGAGTACATTCATTTATTCAACACATGTTTATTGAGCACTTACTGTGGTTGGGCACTGTTCTGGGCACTGGGGGATACAGCAGCAAAGAAAATAGACAAAATTCTCAGCCTTCTTGGAGATGACATTCTAGTGGGGGGAGACAGTAGATAAATGAACTAAGTACATTTTGACCTTATACAGTAGGTGAGATGGCACAGTAAGTGCTTTTGATAAGACATAAAGCAGGTGGGATGTCTGGGTGGCTTAGTTGGTTAAGCGTCTGCCTTTGGCTTGGGTCATGATCCCAGGGTCCTGGGATCAAGTCCCACATCGGACTCCTTGCTCAGTGGGAAGCCTGCTTCTCTCTCTGCCTGCTGCTCTCCCTGCTTGTGCTCTCTATCTCTCTGATAATAAATTTTAAGAAATCGTAAAAACAATAACAAAAAATAAGGCAGGCAAAGAAGGCAGAATATTGGGGAAGCAGGTTTCTATTTTTTTTTTTTACAAAACAGTCAGAGAAGGCTCCAGTAAAGGGGAATGTTTGAGCAAAGGCCCAAAGAAGGTAAGGAAGTGAGTCACATGGCTGTCTGGGAACATGGGTGCAAACAGCAGGCGGAATAGCAAGTGCAAAGGCCCTGAGGTCAGAGTGAGTCTGAAGTGTTCTAGATCCAGGAAGGAGCTGCAAAGCGGAAGAGGAATGCAAGAGACAAGCGGGGCCAAGATTTGCTCTCAGAGGACGTGTCCTCAAGTTGACTTTTGCTTTCTCCTCTGGGAAATGTCTCTGAGATGTCTCAGTGGTGTGCTGGGACCGGCGTGTAGTGATTCGGGAGAGCCGATGGCTAAACTTTCGGGAATTTTGCAAGCCAGTTGTCACACACAGCTATTACCAAAAATTAAATTATATACATTTACAGAGAAATAAATGGTATGAAACACAAAGATAATAAGTAGTCAATATTTACCACTTCCTAATGATTGTACTACATTTTAACTGCTGTCTCTGCTCCAGGGGCTCCCTACACCTACCTACTGTGTCTACCTGGTAGAAACACAACCTACCAGTGGGCTGTTTCTTTTCTTTTCTTTTCTTTTTTTTTCTGAATTCTGCATTCAACGATGTCACAATTCAGCAATGTCAACCAGTGGCTTGAAATGTGCAATGGTGGGAGTAGGTAACCCATCGACCCTGACAACTCAGGGCTGTTTCTTCCCACAAAGAGCTGGTGGTGAAGCATTCACCAACATGGTTGTAATGCATAGAGATTTGGCTCCCCTCCCCCCTAAAGCTGGGTAGGGTTCCCTTGCGTGGATGGGATGGTAGGTATTCTACTGTCCTCCTCCTAATGGAGAAAAGCAGGTTTCCCGTATTTTGCTGGCACAAACAACATCAGTGATTTCCAGCATGTGACCACAGCCGTGTAATAAAACCCCAAAGAACTTCTGTGTTCTTTGAACAAAGCAAAAGGTGTGGGAGTCATAACCTTAATGATTGTTGCCTAAGTTCTCTCCACGAAGGCTGTGCCCATTTCCACACCCACTGGCAAATGGGTCAGAGTGCAAAGACTTCCTGTAAGGACCATAACCTTGGGGTCGCCTGGGCGGCTCAGGTGGTTGAGTGTCTGTCTTCAGCTGGGGTCATGGTAGGAGAGAGGGGGCCCTGGGATCAAGGCCCACGTGGGGCTCCCTGCTCCCCCTGCTTGTGCTCCCTCTCTGTGTCAAATAAATAAATAAATTCTTTAAAATAAATAAATAAAAACCGTGAACTTGGCTGTGTCATTCTGCCACTTAAACTCTTTGATGCCCCCCATCATCCCCCCCCACCTCCCGCTGATTCTCCAGAGGTCCAGGTCCTTCAAAGTCAGGTCATCCCTTTGTCTGGAGACTGGGAGGTTGAGTCATGGCCCTAACCTGACCCCTTGATAATCTGCTGTCTGTCCCCTGAAATGGGCCTTGTCCCTGCCCACTCTTGCTTCCTCCTACTTTTCCCTTCTTGGGGAAATTACTCCCAGAGCCTGACCGCCAGACTAACTCCCACTGGATCACTTTGGCTCCTTTTCTTTCTTTCTTTCTTTTTTTTTTTTTTTTTAAGATTTTATTTATTTATTTATTTATTTATTTGATAGACAGAGATCACAAGTAGGCTGAGAGGCAGGCAGAGAGAAAGAGAGAAAGGAAGAAGCAGGCTGCCCGCTGAGCAGAGATCCCGATGTGGGGCTCGATCCTAGAACCCCGGGATCATGACCTGAGCCAAAGGCAGGGGCTTTAACCCACTAAGCCACCCAGGCACCCCAGTTCGGCTCCGAAATCCTTCCTTTAGCCGTCTCCAGCAACATTGGAATTGATGAGTTCATCAGAGTGAAAAACCATCCAGTTGGCTGCCTTCAGGCAGAGCTGGGTCTAGGAGTTTGAACAATGCCACGAGGCCCATCAGCTCCATTCTCTTTCATGCAGGCACCCTCTGGCAGACTTGGCCTTTAGAGACTCTCTCTGCATCCTCCCCTGGTCACGGGAGGCAATAAGCTGGAGGGGGAGGTAAGGTTCCAGGTGGAGAAAGAGCCTGCCGCAGTGCGGGTGGGAACCTGAGCTAGAACCCAGATCCTGGAGGGGCCTGGTAAACAGCCCAGTAGTTACGTAACACTCTGCAGGCCAAACTGTGAAGAAAGGGACAAGTCCTTGCCACTTGCTGAATTCCTCTGTTGAGAGGCAGAGTGGGAAAAGCTGCTTCGGCTCCAGAGGTAGAAAATCTGTGTTCAAATCCTGCCTCTGGGCTTTGGCACGATGAAAACATGTTTGAAACTAGGTAGTGCTGATAGTCAGTGTGAATGTCTTCAATGTCCCTGGATCGCACTCTTTAGAATGATTAAAATAGGGGTGCCTGGGTGACTCAGTTGATATAAGCATCTGCCTTGAACTCAGGTCAGGATCCCAGGATCCTGGGATTGAGCCCCGTACTGGTCTCCCTGATTGGTGGGAAGCCTGCTTCTCCCTCTGCTTCTCTCCCTGCTTGTGCTCTCTTTGGCTCTCTCTCTCAAATAAGTAAATTAACCTAAAAAGGATGATTAAAATAAGGGAGCCTGGGTGGTGCAGTCGGTCAAGCATCTGACTCTTGGTTTCAGCTCAGGTAGTGATCTCAGGGTCCTAGGCTGGAGCCCTGCCTCTGGCTCTGAGCTCAGCATAGGGCAACTGCTTGAGATTTTCCCTCTTCATTTGCCCCTCCCCCACTACGCTCTCTAAAATAAATAAATAAAATCTTTAAAAATTTTTTAAAAATATGGGGCGCCTAAGTGTCTCAGTTGGTTGGGGGACTGCCTTCCCCTCAGGTCATGATCCTGGAGTCTCAGGATTGAGTTCAGCATCTGGTTCCCTGCGCAGTAGGGAGTCTGCTTCTCTCTGACCTTTCCCCTCTCGTGCTTTCTCTCTCAAATGAAAAAATAGAATCTTTTAAAAAAATTAAATGAAAAAAAATTTTAAATTCAAAAAATAAATAAAATGATTAAAATGGCCAACATCTTGGGGTGCCTGGGTGGCTCAGTGGATTAAGCCTCTGCCTTCGGCTCAGGTCATGATCTCAGGGTCCTGGGATCAAGCCCCACAACGGGCTCTCTGCTCAGCAAGAAGTCTGCTTCCCCCTCCCTCTCTGCCTACCTGTGATCTCTCTCTCTGTGTGTCAAATAAATAAAATCTTAAAAAAAAAAAAAATGGTCAACATCCTGAGATGTATATTTTAACCACAGCATGAAGTAGTGAAGCTGAAGATGCTAAAAATACAATAAAATCAAATCTAAATTAAGAGAGGCGCCTGGGTGGCTCAGGTCATGAGCCCTGAGTTGGGCTCTCTGCTTGGCAGGGCGCCTGCTTCCCCCTCCTCTCTCTCTCTGCCTGCCTCTCGGCCTACTTGTGATCTCTGTCTGTCAAATAAATGAGTAAAATCTTAAAAAAAAAAAAAAAAATACACACACACACACACACACACACACACACACACAAATTAAGGAAGAAAGAAAAAGAAATCCTGGCTCTTCTGGTTGCTTACCAGCTGTGTGACCTGGGTCTGGCTACCTCTCTGAACCTCTGTTCCCCGGACTGAGAAATGATGGTGGTAACAGGAGAGTCGCAGGCTTGTGGAGAACCTCAAACGAGTCCAGACTTGTGTATCGAGCTGGAAGCAGCAATCAGGATTTGGTAAGTGTTCAATATTTGGCCTAATTACATCAAAATACGAGGTGATTGCTAATGGAAAGAAATCAAATGCAAGAGGTCATCGTCCTGGTCTCTTGGATTGCCAAATCCGTATTCCTTGCAGTGCTGGGGGCTGGACGTGGGAGATCAGGGGGTCAGCCCCGCAGGACTTGTACCCTGGCAAGGTGGGAGGAGTGAGGGCGCTCTCTGGAGCCTTTTACAAGGGCACTGATACCAATCCCGAGGGCTCCACCCTGTGATTGACTCTCCTCCCAAAGGCCCCACCTCCTAATAGCACTACCTGGTAGGGGGTAGATTTCAACATATAAATTTTGGGGAGGGGAGACACAAGCACTCAAACCACGGCAATCCCGTACGTAATGTGGGATTCCATTGACACGAACTGTGTCTAGTAGAGACAAATCCATAGACTGAAAGCTCATTTGTGGTGGCCGGCCCCTGGGGGAGGGGATGGGAGTCCCAGCTTTAATGCGCACGGGGTTTCTTTCCTTGGGATGGGGGGTGGTGATAAAAATGTTTTGGAACTAGACAGACGTGGTGGTCACATGGCATTGTACAAAAGGCCACTGATTTAAGATGTTTTAAAAGGATTCATTTTCATGTTATGTCAATTTCATCTCAAACATGATTTTTTAAAATGCAATTTCGGGGGCTCCTGGGGGGCTCAAGTTGGTTGAGCGGCTACCTTCAGCTCAGGTCGTGATCCCAGGGTCCTGGTGTTGGGGTTTTGGAATATAGGGGAGGTTTTGGGGGGGCGGTGAGGTCCAAAGCTGATGACCAAGAAAGAATTCTTGAGACGTTTTTGGTGCAAAATGGTGGTTTTTATTAAAGGGCAGGGGACAGGATCCCTGGGCAGAGGAGCTGCTGCACCGGGGACAGGAGGAGGGGCCCATTATAGGCTTGGGGGTTGGGGGAAGTAAGGACATGGAAGGTTTCAAAAGAATTTTCATATGTTAAAGAGGACCTACAAGATACCTAGAGGCCCGGCCTTGGCCATTGTCAAGTTAGGGTTGTTTTCCTCTTTAGCAAGGCATTACCATTAAGACAGCTGGGGGCTTCCTGGAAGAATGTCACACACAGCCCACCCAGGAGTGGGGAGGGGGAAGGGGAGGGGAGGTTGCAGGGGGTCAACTTCTGCTTTGTCCTCGCTTGCCTTCTGCTCCCTCATCTCTTGGGCTCAAGTCCCAAGCTCTCCCCCCAACCCCAATCAGGCACCCTGCTCAGCAGGAAGCCTGCTTCTCCTGTCTCTGTTGCCCGTCACTCCCCCTGCTTGTGCCTGCCCTCTCTCTCTCTCTCTGTCAAATAAATAAATAAAATCTTTTTTTTTTTAAAGTTAAAAAATGTACTTTGGGGGAAAAATGGATGGAATGTGTCTTTTTTTTCTTTTTAAGATTTTATTTATTTATTTGACAGAGAGAAATCACAAGTAGATGGAGAGGTAGGCAGAGAGAGAGAGAGAGGGAAGCAGGCTCCCTGCTGAACAGAGAGCCCAATGCGGGACTCGATCCCAGGACCCTGAGATCATGACCTGAGCCGAAAGCAGCAGCTTAACCCACTGAGCCACACAGGCGCCCCTGGAATGTGTCTTGACGTCCTTCTCTGGCTTCTCTTTTTCTGAGTGCTCTCCCCTCTTCCTGGCCTCATACCCCATCCCCATCCCCACTCACAGCTTCTCCTCTGGTTCCTTCAGTGAGTTGCTGTGGAAACTCGTGCCTCGGTTTCCTCATCTGTAACAAGAGTGGGTCGGACCCAAGGGTCTCTGACGCACCCTCCAGTGTGTTCCCAAGTATTACTTGAGCCCCAGGTGGCAACTTCCCCCGTGCTCTTCCAGCTGCACCCCCACAGCAGCTGCCCCCTCTCCGCAGTCTCCCCAGAGGGACTTTGCCCAGGGTCTGTTAATCAGCACTCAGATTAACTCAGATGCCCGGTCATCTCAGGCTCAAATGCACATCCTCACCCCCCTCCAAGCCAGGTCGCTGGCCTCACACTCCCCTCAGAAGCAAAGGGTGGCTCTTGGGACATTTCTCCTGGGATCCAGCGGGCTCCACAGGTGTGGGTGGTGTGGGGGAGGGGATGACTTGACACTCAAGGGCTTCCCTAGCCTCAGATGGCCTGGGGGCTGCAGTTTCTCCAGATTCACAGTGCTCGGGTCCTTCAGGTTGGTGGCCTTCAGAGGCGATGCCCACACAGTCACCCTAAGCAGCCCGTGTGATCATTTACCCTCTGAACGGGCTCCTAACAAGGCCGGGTGCCTTTGGAGCCCCACCCCCCTACCCCTACACACACACCCCTGGTATGACCGGGAAAGTTAATACTCATGGTAATACTCACCCCCCATATACTCATCTTTTTTTTTTTTTTAATTTTTTAAAAAAAATTTATTTATTTATTTGAGAGAGAGAGAGCACAAGCTGGGGGAGAGGCAGAGGGAAAAAGAAGCAGGCTTCCTGCTGAGCTGGGACCCCCCCCATCCCAGGACCCCGAGATCATAACCTGAGCCAAAGGCAGATTGCTTAACCGACTGATCCACCCAGGCGTCCCAACTTGTCTCTTGTGACATTGCCAAGATCCCTGCCTTGCAGGGCCTTCTGTCCCAGGTTTTATTGAATTCTCCTGCCATCTGGGGGTGGGTAAAAGGTCAACTAAGAAAAGGGAGGGCGCATCTCTCTGCTCCTACTCCCCAGCACCCTTGACCATTACTCTATCCTGACTCCCTAGACGCATCAAATGTCCTTTACCCAGGTCCCCCAGGCCCTGAGGCAGCTGTGGGGTCTGCAGAGCAGGGCCTGGAGTGGTGGCTGCGCAGGGCAGGGGTGGGGGGTGGAAAGGGCTCCCAGGATCTTGAAGGCATCTGGGGAGAGTGGGGGAGGACAGCGCCTGACACCCCTGCTCTGGGCCTCAAGGCCCAGAAACCCGAGTTACTCCTGTACCACAAGCCTTAGGGACCTGATGTCCTACAGCTGAGGGAGGTGAAGCTGAGCAGCCCAGACAAGCCAGCCCTTAAATAAATAATTAGAAAGATTGGAAGGGAAGGTCTGGGCCCTTCTCCAAGGCCCCAGGTGGCAGCTTCCCAGCAGATCTCAATGCCTGAAGCCCCCCCCCCCCCCCCCCCGGGGGCTTTTGGCTCTGACATACCCAAGTGTCCTGTGTCCTCCTCTCCTTCCTGCTTTGGAAGGAATCAATGTGCATTCCCAGAGTCCCTACTGGGCCAGGTACAGGGCAACACTGGGGACTCAGCGGGGGTCAAGACGACCCCCCCCAACCCCCAGCCCAATGGAGGGGAACAGACCCATCCCCAGACAGTGACCAGCCAGGGTGGGCGGGAGCTGGAGGAGCCTTAGAGGGACACCTGACCCAGCCTGGATAGTTCTAGAAGACTCAGGGGATCCCTGAGTCAGAATCTGAAAATGGGTTAAGCAAAGAGAGGGTTATATGAGAAAAAGATGGGGGGAGGGACCAGCTGCAAAGGTCAGGGAGCAGCAGACCGGGTAGGGCTCCACAGACCAGTGTTTTCCAAAGGGTATCAAATTTAAGACGCTCGATGGGTAACAGAAGGCGGGTTTGATTTGCAACACAGCGTGTGTCTGTACAGGTGTGCACACACAGATAAAGCAAAAAGCCACGAAACAATAATCACAAGACCTGAGCCAAGATTAAACGCTGGGTGCTTACCTTGCTGAGCCACCTAGATGCCCCTGAAGATTTTTATTTTTATGTAATCGCTACACCCAACATGGGGCTCGAACTCGACCCCAAGATCAAGAGTCGTGTGCTCTTCCCATGTATCGCTCCAGCTTCCTTCCTTTCTTTCTTTTCTTTTCTTTTTTTTTTTTTTTTTTAAGATTTTATTTATTTATTTGGCAGAGAGAGTGATCACAAGTAGGCGAAGGGGCAGGCAGAGGGCGGGGGGAGCAGGCTCCCTGCTGAAAAGAGAGCCCAATGCAGGGCTCAATCCCAGGACCCTGAGATCATGACCTAAGACAAGGCAGAGGCTTAACCCACTGAGACACCCAGGCACCCCCAGCTTCATTTCCTGGTACTTTCCAGTTTGAACTTCTTCCTCTCACCAACGGAGCCACTCTTGGTTTCACAAATTCCGTATGTCCAGATTTTTGCCCTTACTGCATCCTCCGTCCATGTCCAGGTCCTTTTTCGCTTCGCTGGTTAGCTCTGACAACCTTCAAAACTCAGCTCAGATGTCCCCTTTCCCAGGAAACCTTCCTCAGCTCCCCTTCCCAGGCTAGGCTTCTCCCCTGGGCTCCTCTTTTCCTAGCACTTGGGGGTTGTCACAGTCTGTCTCCCCCACTGGACTATGAGCTCAGGAGGACAGGAGCTACGCCTGTCTCTGTCACTGCCGGGACCCCCGTGCCCCTCAGTAAAGGCCAGGGACCCCGTAGGTGCTCAGAAAAAGTTTGTGGAACACATGAAGGCAAATCTGAGGGAGGAGCAGAGGCTGCGTCCTCTGGGAGCTCCTGATCACAGGTCTGATGGAGAAGGCTTGATGCCCTGAAGTTAACTCAGTTCCTCCTGCTCTCCAATACCCGGTCCTCTCATGGAGGATACCATTCCAAACAATACCCATTTCACAGATGGCAAAGTGATGTCAAGAGGGTTCTCTGTGCTCTGTGCAGTCCAGATTCCACACTGCTCAGCCCAACCACCTCCTGGCCCCTCTCACCTCCTTCCAAGAGCCCCAGGCCTTTTCTTTTCCAACGATGAAATTCGAATCTGGGTAGGAGGTTTGGCTGAGCAGGAGGAATGACAGCTGAGACTAGTTGGTATACTTTGCTCTCAAAGCCAAAGCTGGAGGAGGGAAGGGGGTGGGACGCTACTGGCCAATCCTGGACCGGACCCTCAAACCTTCCCGTCTTGGCCCAGACCCACCCCACACTTCCCGAAAGTTCTGGGCTCCCCTAAGTCTCAGAGACTCCTCCCTCCAACTTGTCTTCCCATCTGGCACACTTGCACTTGAAATGTGAGAGCGGCAGCCATGTGAAGGCTGCCCTAGGCCGGTGTTGCCCAACAAGCCTGGGCCACTTCTCCATACCCAAGGCCCTGATTATGGGGAGGGGGGGGGGCTGCTGCTAGAAACTTCCCTGCCCCCAGCCTCTCCACCTGCTGGCAGGGCACCTGAAACCCAGCTGTCCGGTCCCACCTGCTGCCTCTCAAGGCTCCCTTCTCCCAGAGGCCCCAAAGCATGAACACTTCTGGGGGGAGGGGCGAGGGGAATAGAGAGAGGGAAGGAGCACCAGCCTGTGGGTCTGCATCTTTGTCTTTTTAACTTACACCTTAGATAAAATGTTGATCTCAAGAAGCCTTCACGGCTTCAAATACCATGAGGCTGCAGTTCGCTAGCTACCAACCAAAGCACTTCATACCCGTGAACTTGGTTCATCCCCCCGCCCGCCCCACAAGAGGAACTCTGAGTCCAGACACTATCATCTCTGCCTCACAGCTGAGCAAACCACGGGGCTCTCGTTGAACCTCAAAGCCACGCTTTTCTTTCTGAAAGCCACCACTTCGAGCACCTCCTATAGATTTTTTTTTTTTTAAAGATTTTATTTATTTATTTGACAGAGAGAAATCACAAGTAGATGGAGAGGCAGGCAGAGAGAGAGAGAGGGAAGCAGGCTCCCTACTGAGCAGAGAGCCCAATGCGGGACTCGATCCCAGGACCCTGAGATCATGACCCGAGCCGAAGGCAGCGGCTTAACCCACTGAGCCACCCAGGCGCCCTAGATTTTTTTTTTTAATTTAAGATTTTTATTTATTTATTTGAGAGAGACAGAGAGAGAGAGCTCTTCTGTGGATTCTTACAGAGAGAGTCTGATAGAGAGGCTGGTCCGTATCTGTTTCCCCGCAGATTACAGGGTGTGCTGTGCTGCTTCTCGCCTCCTGTACCTTGTGTGTTCCCCTTTAACAATATTTCTTGACACCTGCTTTGTTACTGAAACCTGCCCTCCACCCAGTTCCACATCCGTCTCATTCTATTGGACGTGTCTCTGTGTTGTCTTCCGTGGACATGGTTTGTTGACTGATTGAAGGAAGGAGTTACTGGATAGACAGATGCCCAGCTGAAGAATTTGGACTTTATCCCCAAGGAAGCCATTTAGAGGGCGGGGTGACCAAGTTAGATCCATGCTTGGGCACGTTCTGGGCTCTTCTCAGCTCTGGGGCTTTGCATGTACAGGTCCCTTTGCCTGAAATACTCCCTCCCTGGGCTTGGTGCAACCTTTTGCTATCCCAGTTGAGATGTCCCCTCCTCCAGGAAGCCCTCCCTGACCTCCAGGTCTCTGCTCCTGACCTCCCTGCTCTGCTCACTCTGTGTCATCCCCTTCTGGGGATGGGTAGTCTCCCTCATTGTACCCTGAGTCCTGAGTCCGCAGAGGAAAGGGCCAGGAATGTATCCGTCCCCCGGTACCGCCCATCACAGGGTCAAACACTGAGTTCAGAAGAGATGCTGGTCCCTTGAAAGAAATGCCTCTGTTTGGGAAGGAGCCAACTGCAGGGGTAGCCGTGGCTTCCAATAGGGGTGGAGGGCACAGGCTGGGGTCCGAGACACCTGAGTTTGAATTCCTTGCCCAGGTAGAGGGTTGGGGCCACAACACATCTTGTGTCCCCAGCTGCTTCCAAATCGGGGAAAGCAGAGTGTGAAGTCTCAAGGATTAGTGGAGATAAGATAACGTCTTGACAGCATTTCAGACAAGGTGGAAGCCTCTTCTCCGGCCGCCTCAGGGCTTTGCACCTGCCCTTTCTTTACCCTAGAATGTTCTTTCCATAGTGAAGACTCCTTCTTGTCTTACAGGTCCTGCTGCAAATGTCACTGCCTCAGAGTGGCCCATCCTGACCACTCCATCTCTCTGCCATACAGTGTTTCATCTTTTTCCAGAACTTACCCTCTGGTAGATGAAGTTTATTTCCCTGTCTTCTCTCGATAGAATGCTGACAAGGAGTTTGCCTTCCTTCCTTCCTTCCTTTTTCCTTTTCTTTTTTTCCTCACTGCTGAATCCCTACACAATGAACAGCCCTTGGCCCTGAGGAAAGATCTCAAGGAATATTGGTAGAGCAAATCAAGTGCTCAGGAACTGGCCCCTCAGGTTTTGTATCGACCGTCACTGTGTGCACGCTCGAATTTATGCTTAACGTTGGCTTCGGGACAAATGAGAAAACCGATACTCAGCTGGTAAGTGGTGGAGTCAGGATTCGAACCTGTGTCCATGTAGCTTTAGTGCCCACACTCTCTAGCCCACAACCAAGCACAGGAGAGCTGGGTGGGAGTTTGGTAAATGAATAAGACTCAGCTTACAAGGGCGAGATGAGGGCGGGGGCTTCCTGAAGTAAGTAGTTGAGGAGGGAGGACTTGGGAGGGGAGAGTGTGGGAGAGACACCCGGAGGAGGACCACACCACATTCCGGTGTGTATGGGTGACTCGTCTTCAGAGCTTGGGCAAACTCAGGTTGCCTGGTGTCAATGCCTGAGATCCTCCAGGATGTCACCAAAAGTTCTCCAGGCTCCTTTCCATGTGCCTCTGGGGCTGGGGCTGGCAGTGACCAGGACAGAGAGCTCACTACCAGGACCCAGCAGTCCCCAGAGCTGGTCCGAGCCCAAACCATGTTCTCCAATAATAATAATAACAGTGATTACAGGAATAGTACTGGGTAAATTTTTACTTATTTTTTAAAAAATATTTTATTTATTTATATGAGAGAGAGAGAAAGAGCACGTAGGAGTCGGGGGAGATAGGGAGAAACAGGTTTCCGACTGAGCAGAGAGCCCAATGTGGGGCTCGATCCCAGGACCCGGAGATCATGACCTGAGCCGAAGGCAGAGGCTTAACCAATTAAGCCACCTGGGTGCCCCCTGGGTAACCTTTTAAAGGGCTGACCTGCACTGTCTAAATGCTCTAAACATATGATCTCTGATCCTCACAACACCCTGGAAGTTGGGATCTGCTCTTCTTCTTCCCATTTTACAGGGGTAGAGACAGAGGCTCACAGAGGTTGTGACTTGCCTGAGGCCCCAGCAGCTGCTGTAGGAGGAAGCTTCTGAGGTTATCAGTATCTACCAACTTTGAGCAAATGCTGATGTCTGAAATGTCTTCCGAGAACAGAGCAGCTGGGGGAGGATTTGGGATTTCTTTTTTTCTCTTTTTTAAGATTTATTTACTTATTTTAAAGAGAGGGAGATGGAGCATGAGTGGGAGGACCAGAGGGAGAGAGAATCTTGAGCAGACTCCGCACAGAGTGTAGAGCCGGAGGTGCGGCTCAATCTCACGACCCCGAGATCATGACCCGAGTGGAAACCAAGAGTCAGATGCTCAGCCGGCTGTGCCACCCAGTCCCCGCAAAGAATAAGGATTTCAATCCCTCCGGGAGGAGGAGTAGGGAATGGTGACTGATTCACTGGAAAGGACTCAATGACAAAGAAGGAATTTAGGGAGGCAACCCAGTAGGGTGGGTTAGGAACTTGGGAGGCAAGCATGCAACTTCCAGCCTCCTCAAGTGTGGCCTCAAGGCACGTGACTTCCTCAGACTCTGATCCCCAGTTTTACTCATTGGAAGAATGGGTATAATAGTGGGACCCACCTCACCAAGGAGTTATGAAGATTCCCGTATGTGCATTTTACCTTAAGAGGAAAATAAAAACCGGGGCGCTTGGGTGGCTGAGCCCGTTAAGCGACAGACTCTTGATCTCAGCTCAGGTCTGGATCTCAGAGTCCTGAGTTCAAGTCTTGCATTGGACTCCATGCTGGGTGCGGCACCCACTTTAAAACATCCCTATGGGGAAATACTTGGGGAAAGCATTTGTAAAATCATTAGAACAGTTCTTACACCGAATTCTAATTTTTAACTTGGTGAATTGTGAATGACATACCAACTGGTAAGTGGATTACAATCCCCATCCAAGAACTGCTGTTATTGATGTGTCGGGTTCTGAACTGAAACATTTATTTTTTTAAAATTGTTTTTATTATTTATTTATTTCA
The DNA here is from genome assembly GCF_022355385.1 of Mustela nigripes. Taxonomy (NCBI): domain Eukaryota; kingdom Metazoa; phylum Chordata; class Mammalia; order Carnivora; family Mustelidae; genus Mustela; species Mustela nigripes. The sequence goes on from NC_081573.1 coordinate 7,279,260, forward strand.
TTTTATTTTAACTTTTTAAGATTTTATTTACTTATTTGACAGATCACAGGTAAGCAGAGAGGCAGGCAGGGGGGTGGGTAGCAGGCTCCCTGCTGAGCAGAGAGCCTGATGACAGGCTCCATCCCAGAACCCTGGGATCACCGGATCTGAAGGCAGAGGCTTTAACCCATTGAGCCACCCAGACGCCCCTATTTACTTATTTTAAAAATATTTTATTTGTTTATTTGAGGAAGAGAGCGAGTGAGCAAGGAATAGCTAGGCAAGGGGCAGAAGGAGAAGTAGGCTCTCCACTGAGCAGGGAGCCCCGTGCAGGCGGGATCCTGGAACTCCGGCATCATGACCTGAGTGAGCTAAAGGCAAGTGTTTAGCCGACTGAGCCACCCAGGCACCCCTAGATTTTATCTTTAAGTAATTTCTACAACCAACATGGGCTTCAACCTACAACTCCGAGATCAAGAGTCACACTCTCCACAGACTGAGCCAGCCAGACGCCCCTGGAACATTTTTTTTTAAGTTATTAACATTATTAAAATAAATAATTCCATGTAACTTAAACCTTACATCAATTATGTGTGGGGTGAGCTTTAATAATCTGCATTTTACATTAGAAGAATCTGAGTTCCGAGAGAGACAGAGGCGACAAAAGACAGAATTCAGGCTAGAGGCGTTGCAGGCTGGGTTTTGAACCACCTGCGGCTCACTTGCACTTTCCTAGAGATCTTCAGGCCCGAGAACCATTGCAGGTTAACGGCCCCCAGCCACGTCCGGATTCCTTTGGCGGGAAAAAAGTTTCCCTTCAACGCCCCGCCCCCCCCGGGCCCCCCCCCCCCCCCCCCCGTTACCCCCCCCCTAGGTATAGTCAGACTCTCTTAGTCTGCCTTCTAAGGGTGACTTGGCCTGACTCTGGCCTCAGCCCCACCTCTCGCCCGCAGGAGGGCTCCGAGCGCGACTCAGCCAATCGGCGCCCGCCTTTCGCTCCCCGCCTTCTCAAGCCTCGCCCCTGCCCTTAATCCTGGAAGCTTCCGCCGGTGGGCTCAGAGCCACGCGGCGCGCCCGAGAGTTTTCATCGGTATCCGTCGCCGTTACTTCCCGAGGACCCGGACCGCCGCCTTCCGCACCCAGGCGTCTGGATTTACTCTCCCGGACTCAAAAACCTGGCTCCCCTCTTCCCGGAGCTCTGTCTTCCGCCCCCCAGATTCAGCTCCCCAGCCTCCGTTTCCAGGACCCCTGCACCCCGGATCCCTGCCTCCCGGATATGCGCTACCAGGACAAGGCCTCTTGAGGACCTCTGCCTCTTGGACGCCTTCAGCCTTCCAGAGCCAAGGACCCCGGGTCCCAGCCTGATATTCCCATCCCTAGGGCCGAAGGAGCCCAGCGCTCCCAGATTTCGGGCTCCAGACACAATCTGGGAGAGCAGAAGAGCCTCCGCACCCAGCTTGGGGATCTCGTGTACTCTAAGAACCAAGGCGCGTGAATTCCCAACTCCGGGGAACTTTCCAAAGTTCCAGCCTCCAGGCTGTGTTATAAAACTTCTCGGTTCTAAGGAACGTCCGCGTCCCAGGAAGGAGTCCCAAGCGCGCCCAGCTTCCAGCGCTAAGGAACTCCGGGGCGTTCATCATGGTGGCCGATCCGCCTCGGGGAGACGCCAAGGGTTTCGCGGCGGCTGAGCCCACCGCGAACGGTGCCCCGACGTTGGTCCCCATAGAGGACCCGGGCGCGACGGGAGGCGGATGCTGCCGTTCCCGGGACCGGGTGCGCCGCTGCCTTCGCGCCAACCTGCTGGTGCTGCTGACCGTGGTGGCCGTGGTGGCTGGAGTGGCGCTGGGTCTGGGGGTTTCGGGGGCCGGCGGCGCTCAAGCTCTGGGCCCCGAGCGCCTGGCGGCCTTCGCCTTCCCGGGCGAGCTGCTGCTGCGCCTGCTGAAGATGATCATCCTGCCGTTGGTGGTGTGCAGCCTGATCGGCGGCGCCGCCAGCCTGGACTCGAGCGCGCTCGGCCGCCTGGGCGCCTGGGCCCTGCTCTTTTTCCTGGTCACCACGCTGCTGGCGTCCGCGCTCGGCGTGGGCTTGGCGCTGGCCCTGCGGCCGGGCGCCGCCTTCGCCGCCATCAACGCTTCGGTCGGGACCGAGGGCGCTGTAGAAGAGGCCCCCAGCAAGGAAGTCCTCGATTCGTTCCTGGATCTCGTGAGGTCAGACCCCGCCCGCCCGGTGGAGTAGGGGTTGGGCGGGAGGGGGAGGAAGGGGGGTGCCCGGCTATGTGGGGAGGGAACGCATGTTAGGGATGGCGGGATTGGCCACGTGAACAGGAGAGGGCATCCCGGGGGGGCCTGGGGGAAGACAGGACCGGATGGTGTGGGGTGGTGATGGTGGGTGGCCTCTGGAGGGTCAGGGTACAGCGGGAGAGGACAGACCCCCGGGAAGGAGGCTTCTGATGTGGGTGCCTGGAGACGTAAGCGGGGACCCTACAAGAAGGTTGATAGGCAAGGACGTCTTAGAGAGGGAAAAAACGAGTAATGCTTGGGGACTGTGTGGGGAGGGAGGGGACCTAAGAGGGTCTGGCGGAGGGACTTGGAAGGGGGTTTGGGGCTGCTAAGGGCCTCAGGATGGGGCTTCTGGATCAGGATTTGAGTCCAGAGTCAGAGGGCTTGTAACCCCTGGGTAAGGAGTCCATGGGAGACCCTGAGGAGATGTGAATGACCTCCAGCCCCAGGGCTCCCCACACTACGTGTCACCCGGACATAACCAGGCTCTTTTCTCAGCCTCCCTTCCCCGCCTAGTTCAACTGGGCCCTGGCAGCTTCTCTTTTATATGTTCCTGCTAAACCCTGCCACCTCCGAGGACTTTCCATTCCATTTCCTCCTGTCTGGGGAGCCCGTCTGGGCTCTCTCTCCACCTGTCCCGCCCCCAAACCTCCACGGGGTTGCTCAGAAAGGGGCCAGTTAGAAAGCCAGCCGACTCTTTCTCCCCATTTTGAGGAGGGCAGACTCCTGGGTTGCCTTTGGGACCTGCTGATTCAGGGTCTCCAGGCTGGTTGGGGGACTTCCTGGAAGTGACAGGAGGAAATGATGAGTCACGGAACTGGGTTCTCCCAGCCGCTTGGGAGATCCGTGTCGGCTGGGGTGAGAGATGTGGGGGCAGGCTTGATGTCTAGAAGTTGTAGTGGGCGGGTGCCTCCTGGCTGGGGGAGATTAGCGGGGTCCTGACCCAGCCCTGCCTGGCCTGGGTGGGTACAGGCCTTCTGGCCAATGGGCACGCCCACTCGGAGGCTATTGATGTGTCCACGCTGCTGCCCCAGTGTGTCAAAATAGAAGGAACTGGCAGTCGGCCAGCTCCGGAGGCTGCTAGAACATCTCGGAGCCACACGGCTTTATAGACAATTGGCACACAGCTGGACACAGGCGCTCAGCCACAGCTGCGGCCTCTCACACTGACACATGGCCTTATAGCAGTTGTCACACGTGTCCTCACGCACACAGAGGAACTAGCCTCCCTCGACACAGCCGCTCACGGATGCCACTGATCTCTCCAATACATTGAGTGTTGCCAGACATCCGTGCTCAAGAGCCCATACGCACCAACACCGTCCCACAGATCTGACCACTAACCTGCACCCCCCCAACCCGATCCCAACACTTGAGAAACATCATTGGTGAGGGAGGACGCCAGAATGGGGGGGTGGCGTGGCTAGAACTACACAGCCAGCTGCCTGGGTTCCTAGCCAAGGCAGGTTTCTTTCCCTTTCTGTGCCTTGGTTCCCTCCTCTATAAAATGGGGGTCAGAAGGCTGTTGTGAGGATCCAATGAGTGGATTTAGGCGCGCCTGGGCGGCTCAGTCGGTAGTGTCTGACTCTTGATCTCAGCTCAGGTGTTGATCCCAGGGTCGTGAGTTCAAGCCCTGAGCTGGGCTCCATGGTGGGTGGGGAACCTACTTATTTATTTTTTTAAAAAAAATTTTAATTATTTATTTATTTGAGAAGGAGACAGAGTGAGAGAGAGAGAGAGAGCGCACAGGCAGGGTGAGGGGCAGAGGGAGAAGCGGACTACCTGCTGAGCAGGGAGCCCCATGGGGGACTCGATCCTGCAACTCTAGGATCATGACCATTCCAGAATCATGACCAGAGCTGAGCTGAAGACAGATGTACTTAACCGACTGAGCCACCCAGGTGGCCCACAGAGAGCCTACTTTAAAAAATAAAATAAATAAGTGAGTGAGAGGATTTATGTCAAGCACTGTAGGGACTACAGTAGACACATTTGCTGGAATTTTTGTCCCACTCTGAGACACAAGAGGCCTTGTCTCACCCCCTGACATGCTCTAAACCCTAGTGCAAGCTGCTGCCCAGACAGACATTCATGACACACACAGCCATCCCTTGTCACTCTCTCTCACTAACCTCCTTCCCACACACCCAGATCTTCCCCATACCCTGTCACCCACTCAGCCCGGGCACCAAAGCCTGAGCCTTGAGGGAGGAAGTGGCTGATGCAAGATGCCCTGGGTATTAAGTTTGCTGCTTGGGGTGGAGCTGAGGCACAGGGTGACCCTGCCCCAGCCTGCTCTGGGAAGCCAGCATTCCTCACCTCCAGTCCACAATCCCTCGGGGCTGGTCGAGGCTAGCAGGCCAGGCTTCGGGGGCCCTCGGAGGCCAGCTCAGACTTCCCACCCCCTGGACAAGCAAGCGGGCCAGGGCCCAGCTCTGCCTGACCACACCCAGCCTGAGGCATGGGTGGGGACCACAGCTGGGTGCCCCTGGGGCCTCCAAGTTTCTTTGCTCCCAAGAGGCCAAGGCAGCCCCCCCAGACCCCCGCCCCCCCCCATGCTCCTCCTGGGGTATTTAATAACCTACCGCCCTCCGTGTCTGTTTCTGCAGAAATATCTTCCCCTCCAACCTGGTGTCCGCAGCCTTCCGCTCAGTGAGTCCTTGGGGCTATGTCCCGAGGGGTGGGGGGCAGGCGGGGAGGGACACAGCCAGCGGTAGCCCCTGGGCACCTGCTTTCGGGTGGTTTCTTGGAAAAGCACGCGCATTCACGAATTGTTGAATGCTCTTGGAGAGTTCATGGGTGGCCTGTGAAACCCATCCATGCCCCTCATCGAAGAAGGAGAATATGGGTTCTGAGCCCCTTTGGGGTTCTAATTCTAGGTGTGTAATCCTGGGCAAGTGCCTTTTCCTCTCCTTGCCTCGGTTTCCACCTCTGGAAAATGGGCACATGGTAGGAAAATGCCACCTCGGTGGGGTTGCATTGAGGGGGTGGTTAGGGCCGGCTTGGAGCACTGTTAGTGCCAGGATGGGGTGGGGTGGGGCCTCCTTGGCATTGATACTGACCTTGCCCACCCCTACCTGCAGTACAGTACCTCCTATGACACACGAAGCATCAACGGGACCAAGGTGAAGGTGAGAGAAGGGGACCCATCCCTCCGCCCATTCATGGGGTTTTTCTCTTTTGTTCCAACCCAGCTTTTGCTTGCCCACCTCTGGCATCTTCCGACATTTGGTGGTATTTGCTTTATGCTCTGCCGCCGCTGCCCAATTTCTGTTTTTTCTGGTCTCTCCATTTTTGCTCCTTTCTTCTCCCTCCCTGGTGCAGGCTTCTCTCTGTCCCCAACCCACCCTGGCCCCCTCTCTGGTCTGCCCCCTGGTTCCCCCCTTCCCCCTCCCCTCAGCCTGGCACAAAGTAGTCTTTCCCCAAAGCACAAACCTGACCTGTTTCCCTCTTACCCAGAGCTCCTTTCTGCTCCCTAGTGCCCTCAGAAGAAAGCCCAGCCTCCTCGCCACAGTCCATGAGATGCTGCGAGCTCAGGCTTCTACCTAGCCACCCACCCAGCCTTGTGTTTGGACTCTGGCCAGCCTATTCCAGCCCCAGTGGCTTTCCTTCCGTTCTTTGAATGCCCATGGGGCTCTCATTTCCAGACTATTGCACATTGTTTCCCCTCTCCAGAATCTTCTACTATGTCTCTTTACCTGGTTAATCCTCCTGTTCTCCAGAGCTCAGCCTCTTCCTCCATGAAGCCCTCCTTGATTCCCCTGCCACGCCACCTACCAAGCTGACATCCCCACTCAGTTCTGACACTCTCCTGGGTTTCCCCTCTTCCAGTCACTCTGGGTGGTCCCCGGTGACCTGGGAGGTCTCCTGGACCTGGACTGTGAGCCTTGGGAGGAAGGGACAAATGAGCTCCAAGAGCTGTTTCATCCACGTTGGGTCCCAGCAGGGCCATTAGTGACTGTGCAAGTTAACTGAGCATCCTCCTGTCCCAATTTGTTCCTTACCCCAAGGTGCCTGTTGGCACAGAGGTGGAGAGTATGAACATCCTGGGCCTGGTGGTCTTTGCCATTGTCTTTGGTGTGGCCCTGCGGAAGCTGGGACCCGAGGGGGAGCTCCTCATCCGCTTCTTCAACTCCTTTAATGACGCCACCATGGTGCTGGTCTCCTGGATCATGTGGTAGGTGATGGCAGGGGGGTGGGGGACGTGGGACGGGGCAGCCCTCGCATTTCTCTGCTCAGTGGAGCCAGACGGCCTGGATTCACATCCCAGTGTTGCCCATCCCCTGGTTGTGACTTTGGGTGAGTGACCTACCCTGCCTGTGCTTCAGTGTCTTCATTCTAAGATGAGGACAGTCCTGTATTCCCTGGGAGCTGAGACTGACACCAGCCAGGCTGTGGCCATAGCTTAGTGAATGCATCTCTGCTGCAGAGATTTGAACGGGATCCAATGTCCGCGTTACCATGAAGAGGGAATGAGTAATAGGAGGTCTAGGTCAAGCACTTATGAAGTGTTTTAAATGCCCAGTATCTCCTGAGCTACTCTTAGCAATGATCATTATCATTATGCCTTCCTATCTGTGCGCCCTATCACAAGTGACTTACCACATTCTGCCTCAGTTTCCCCATCTGGAAAATGGGACTGACAGTATCAGACACAAATGAGTGTAAACTTCTTGGGACAAAGCCTGACCTATAGCATGGCCACAATAAAGAATATCAGCTAATATTTATCAAGCATGTCCTTGTTTAACTTCTGGGCACCTCCCACTGGCCGGAGCTTGGGCATTTGGCCAAACCTAGCTGAGCCAGATTTGGACTTAACCCGTGGCCCCACTGGGCAATGGGGCCTTTCTTCTGTTAACCAAAGAGGGGAAAGGCTTTGGGCAACAACTAGCCACAGGGATCAAACTGGGAAGGCAGTCTTGGGGGAGGCCTCCTGGCTGGGAGGCACGAGCCCCTCTGGGACTGTCACTCCAGGAGAGGGTGATAATAGCTCCAGCAGAAGTTTATGGATCACTTACTCTATACAAAGAGCTTTCAAGGCACTTCCCGTGGCACCCCATTTCCCCAACATACCTATGAGGCCAGTAGCCTTAATGTACCTGTTTACAAACCTATTAAATTCTTTTTTTAAGATTTTAATTATTTGACAGAGAGAGACAGCCGGAGAGGGAACACAAGCAGACGGAGTGGGAGAGAGAGAAGCTGGCTTCCCACTGAGCAGGGAGCCTGACTCAGGGCTCGATCCCAGGACCCCAGGATCATGATCTGAGCCAAAGGCAAATGCTTAACTGACTGAGCCGCCTAGGTGCCCCTACCAACCTGTTAGATTTTAATTCAACTATGGCCATGGAGGACTAAAATAGGAGCTTGTGTGGCATTGTGGTAGATTCCATTGTGTTCCAGGGCTCAACCCAAGATAAATGCTTCGTGTCTGGGTGTTGTTACTAAGACACGAGCTACAGACTTTTTAATTTTCATGATGCGGTGAGAGATTGTATTGGTTTAAATCACCAAAGGTACTGTAACCTACAAACACAGAACATGTAAATTATTCACTTGGGGGGCCACGGGTCAAGTCCGAATCTGGTTAGTGATTCAACTCCAAGTGGCTTTAGAAACCCCCAGGCTTCTTTATCTCCCTGCTGTCCTATCTGCAAGGGGAAAGAGCTTCGAGGATGGCCGGCAAGGTGCCCAAACTTTGGCACACGCTGCTCTAGGTGTTTCCTGCCCACAAGGGAGGCTGCGGTCAGGCTATGTACTGAGCCCAAAGCCTGGTGCTTCCGTGGACACATGGTCAGAGGCCGCAATCTGTCTCCTGGGTGCTTAGGTATGCCCCTGTGGGCATCTTGTTCCTGGTGGCTGGCAAGATCGTGGAGATGGAGGATGTGGGGATGCTGTTCGCCAGTCTCGGCAAATACATCCTGTGCTGTCTGCTGGGCCATGCCATCCACGGGCTCCTGGTGCTGCCCCTCATCTACTTCTTCTTCACCCGCAAAAATCCCTACTGCTTCCTGTGGGGCATCGTGACAGCGCTGGCCACTGCCTTCGGGACCTCTTCTAGGTATGGCCTCAGGGGAGACTCATGCAGGATTTCTAAGCTTAAGGGGCCTGCGGTAGGCATCAGCTGTCTGGAGACCCTTGAAAAAAAATTTGTTTTAAAGATTTTATTTATTTATTTGACAGAGAGAGAGAGATCACAAGTAGGCAGAGAGGAGGCAGGCAGAGAGAGGGGGAAGCAGGCTCCCTGCTGAGCAGAGACCCCGATATGGGGCTCCATCCCAGGACCCTGAGATCATGACCTGAGCCGAAGGCATAGACTCAACCCACTGAGCCACCCAGGTGCCCCACCCTTGAAATTTTGTATTTGGAGACACTGGACCTGGGTGTAGGGGACATACTTTGTGAGTTGCTTGTAAGGTTCTGGGATACCCCCCACCTTCCCTGTTAGTAAACCCCTGTCTTAGAGATTTCTTCTTTTTTCCTTCCTGAGAACCACTCCTCCTCCACAAGACCTGGCCCTGGGGGGTGATGCGCTCCACCCTGGATCTAATCCCTTAGGAGCCCTTTCCACTCCCTTCTAGGTGTTTTGTCCACCTGTACCCTCAGAACCCGGCCTTCTCTCCCCAGCAGCGTTGCTGACAGAAAAGCAATTCTTAGACAGGATCTGTTATTGGTGGAGCGGGGAGGGAGTGGGGGTCAGTGAGCTCCGAGGCATTTAGGTTTGAATTTTTGTGTGTATTTTGAAGGATAGCAGTCTGTACTCTCCCAGGGGATCCAGGACTCCTATGCTTTGGAATCCTGGCACTCTGCAGGATCCCAGGCTCCTCTGGCTCTGGAAGAGTAGAGCATGGAGGGCTGGTGAGGATAGGGTAGGGGTGGGTGGTCTAGGCTGGTGGGCGGAGCCTGCAGTGCGCTGATTGGCCCATGGGACGGTAGACTGGGTGGGGCTTCGGCAGGGGGTGGGGCACGCGCTGACCGCAGCTCCTCCCCTCAGCTCCGCCACGCTGCCACTGATGATGAAGTGTGTGGAGGAGAGGAACGGCGTGGCCAAGCACATCAGTCGCTTCATCCTCCCTATCGGTGCCACGGTCAACATGGATGGTGCGGCGCTCTTCCAGTGTGTGGCCGCGGTGTTCATTGCACAGCTGAACCAGCGATCCCTGGACTTTGTGAAGATCATCACTATCCTGTGAGTGTGGGGTGGCTGCGGCCGGGACTTCCGGCCCATCTGACCCTTCCCCCGAGAACCGACATGGGCTGGAGGAAGCCAGCTCCTCAGGCTTCCCGGGCCCCCGTCCCTGACCTCCGCTTTCTTCCCCCAGAGTCACCGCCACGGCGTCCAGCGTGGGTGCTGCGGGCATTCCTGCCGGGGGTGTCCTCACTCTGGCCATCATCCTGGAGGCGGTCAACCTGCCCGTCCAGGACATCTCCTTGATCCTGGCTGTGGACTGGCTAGTGTAAGTGTGGGTTTGGGGCTTCAGGTTACCTAAAATGTCCTATATCTGTAAGAATGGAATTTCATTCAGCAGTGAAACTGAATGAAGCATCCACAAATTTGTACAGGCTAGCATGTGGGACCCTTGAAAATCTCACGCTAAGTAAAAGAAGGGAGAATACAAAGGACCACATAGTGAATAACTTTTTAAAAAAAGATTTTATTTCTTTTAGATTTTTATTTTTAAAGGTTTTATTTAAAGATTTTATTTATTGGGGCACCTGGGTGGCTCAGTGGATTAAGCTGCTGCCTTTGGCTCAGGTCATGATCTCGGTCCTGGAATCAAGACCTGCATGGGGCTCTCTCTGCTCATCAGGGAGCCTGCTCCCCCCACCCTCTGCCTGACTCTCTGCCTACTTGTGATCTCTCTCTCTGTCAAATAAATAAAATCTTAAAAAAAAAGAGAGAGATTTTATTTATTTATTTGTCAGAGAGGGAGAGAGAGCATGTGAGAGCACAGGCAGGCAGAGTGGCAGGCAGAGGCAGAGACAAAAGCAGGCTCCCCGCTGAGCAGGGAGCATGATGTGGGACTCGATTCCAGGACCTCGGGATCATGACCTGAGCAGAAGGCAGAGGCTTAACCAACAGAGCCACCTAGGCGTCTGTGATTCCATTTCAATGCAATGGCCAGAATAAGCACTTTTATAGACCATAGATTAGCAGTTGCGGGGGGCTGGGGGATAAGTGCTTGGTGGGTGTGGGGGTGTCCTTTTAGAGCAATGAAAATGTCCTGGAATTAAATAGCAGCAAAGGTTGTACAATATACTGAATATACTGAAAAGTACTGGGTTGTGTACTTTTATTTTATTTTATTTTTAAGATTTTATTTATTTGTCAGAGAGAGAGAGGGAGAGAGAGAGAGCACAGGCAGACAGAATGGCAGACAGAGGCAGAGGGATAAGCAGGCTCCCTGCCGAGCAAGGAGCCTGATGTGGGACTCGATCCCAGGACGCTGGGATCATGACCTGAGCCGAAGGCAGCTGCTTAACCAACTGAGCCACCCAGGCACCCCTACTTTTATTTTTTTAAGAGAGAGAGAGAGCATGTGCATGGGTGAGGGAGGGGGCAAAGAGGGGCAGAGGGAGAGAAAGAATCCTAAGTAGGCTCCATGCCAGGTGTGGAGCCTGATGCAGGGCTCGATCTCATAATCCTAAGATCATGACCCGAGCCAAAATCAGGAGTCAGACTCTTGACCATCCAGGTTCCCCTGAATTGTATACTTTTGAAAGGTGAGTTTGGGGACGCTTGGGTGGCTCGGTCAGTTAAGTGCCTGCCTTCACCTCCGGTCATGATCTTGGGGTCCTGGGATTAAGTCCCTGCTTGGTGGGAGGTCTGATTCTCCCTTTCCCTCTACCCCTCCCCCACCGCTGCTTCTCTCTCAAATTATTTTTTAAAAAGGGTGAGTTTTATGGTATATGAATTATAGCTCAATTTTCTAAAATGGGATGTACACACACACACAAAGTATAAAGAGGAAGTGAAAAGAGATATCTAAGATTATAAGTAGAAAAGCCTCAGTGAGAAAGTAGTCTATCAGGGGGAAGAGGAGAGGTAGATGGGTCTTCTGAGGCCCCAAGAGAAGGAAGGGGATGGGGTACCTGGGTGGCTCAGTGGGTTAAGCTTCTGCCTTTGGCTCAGGTCATGATCTCAGGGTCCTGGGATCGAGCCCCACATCGGGCTCTCTGCTCAGCAGGGAGCCTGCTCCCCTCCACCCCGCCCCTGTCTGCCTCTCTGCCTGATTATGATCTCTGTCTGTCAAATAAATAAATAAAATCTTAAAAAAAAAAAGAGAGAGAGAGAGAGAAGGAAGAGGTGACTTTTTGAAGTTCCAGGAGGAGCAAATTGTGTGATTTTTTTTTTTTTTAAAGATTTTATTTATTTGACAGAGGTTATAAGTAGGCAGAGAGGCAGGCAGAGAGAGAGGAAGGGAAGCAGGCTCCCCGCTGAGCAGAGAGCCCGATATGGGGCTCAATCCCAGGACTCTGGGATCATGACCTGAGCTGAAGGCAGAGGCTTTAACCTACTGATCCATGCAGGTGCCCCCGTGTGTTTTTTTGGAAGAAGAATCATCTGGGCTCCTGGGAGGATGGAGGGAGGAGATCTTTGGGGTTCTGAGGCAGAGAAAGTGTGGGAATACCTTGGGATTCCATGGGAAAGAAGAGAGGTAGGGGGCTGCTTGGACTCTGGATGAAAAGGTCTTTGAGGTTCTAGGAGGAAGGGATAATTTGGGTCCTGAGAAGATGGAGGGATGACCTGGGTCTAGGAGGAGAGCAGGGTTCCACAAAGGAGGGTGCTATGGGGACTCTAGGCTTTGGAGGGAAAAGCCGGGTGGTTGGGCCCTACCCTTGGCTCTCCCACTCACTTCCCTGTCACTCCTGCCCCTTCAGAGACCGGTCCTGTACTGTCCTCAACGTGGAAGGCGATGCCTTTGGGGCGGGACTCCTCCAAAATTACGTGGATCGCTCGGAGTTACGGAGCTCGGTGCCAGAGTTGATCCAAGTGAAGAGCGAGATGCCCCTGTCTCCGCTGCCCGCCCCCACCGAGGAGGGGGACCCTCTCCTCAAACGCCGCTCTGGACCTGCTGGGGACACGGACCCCTGCGAGAAAGAATCAGTTATGTAAGCCCCATAGGGGCATTCCCTGCCCTGATGGGCGCGGCTCTGGACATCGGGATTATGAACTGGGGCTTTGGAGGCTCTGTCTGCACGTTGGGGGATCCAGGGGCCCTAGGCGCTCCTCCCGCCCCCCGACCCGGCATCAGATCTGGGAGGCCTCAGTGCTGGGATATATGGGTATGTGTGTGTTTCTTCCCAAAGCTTCCCCAGTCCTCGATTTGTGTTCCCACCCATGGCTGGGAAACAAGTTGGAGAAATAGTGTAAATGTCTTCTGGGCTCCCCATCTCCAGGCACCGGTTGTCACGTGGACTTCTGCCCTCTTCAAGAGGATGAATGTTCAGTGGGTTACTGGCTATTTTGGTAGCTCTGTGTGTGTGTGTGTGTGTGTGTTGTGTTGTGACTCTATGGTACATCCCACCCTGTCCCCAGGCCCTCTGTTCCCTCCACAGTAACAGAAACACTCCATGGGACCCCGCCGGGGAGGGGAGACCAAGGACAATGACTGCTGTCACTCCAAAGGGCCTTTTTGAGCAATAAAGTTGTCAAGCATTTCTTATCAGATGTTTGTTATCAAGTCAACATATGTGCATTTACCAACAGCTCAGGAGTTCCACTTAAACCAAAGAGAAAAAAACTGTCCCCCCAAAGTCCAGGACACAAATGTCTTCAGCTGCTCTCCCTGTAAGTGCCCAAAATTTGAAATGTACAAGTTGATAGATCAGTACAATTGTTCTGTGATGGACAGCCACTCTTGGATGCATTCCACAGATAACATTTGGAGTGAAAGAAGCTGGAAACCATTCATGCAACCTGGTTCCATTTCTGTGAGGGTCTGGAACAGGCTAAACCGGTCTATAGTGAGAGAAATCCAAACAGTGATGACCTATGAGTGTGACTTTGTGACTGGAAAGGGACCCAGGGAAACTTCACGATCTGGTAACCGTTCCGTATCTTGAGACTGGCGTTGCTTACACAGACCTATACATTGGAAAAATTCCCCTGTGAACTTAAGATGTGTGCATTTTATTTTGTTTTAAAGATTTTATTTATTTATTTGAGAGAGAGACAGTGAGAGAGAGCATGAGGGAGGAGAAAGTCAGAGGGAGAAGCCGACTCCCCAGGGAGCTGGGAGCCCCATGCAGGACTCTTATCCTGGGACTCCGGGATCATGACCTGAGCCGAAGGCAGTCGTCTAACCAACTGAGCCACCCGGGCGTCCCAAGATGTGTGCATTTTAGCCTGTGTAGACCCATCTTCCAGCTGAGAAACTTCGGGCGACTCCTGGGAAGAAATTGATTTTCCAGTGTAACCAACAAAGGAATGCGGGTGTTCCTTGATACTTGGAACTCTCACTATCCAAACAGTGCCAGTAGGGATATATCCCCTCCCTTCTTTTAAACCCCGAATTTGCCGTTCGAATAAAATTGCTGCCGCACAACTCTTTTTAAGTCCTATTTGAGTCCAGGATGTGGATGGTACCATTGGAGCCTTACAGGCTCTAACGATCCTTGTACCTCTGACCCGCTTTGTACCTTGCTGAGACATGTTACATGTTACTGATCATTATCTTCCCCTTCCCAGGGCCCTACTAGGCTCCTGCCCAGGTGCCTGGAGGCACCACCAATCTGAGTCCAATTACAGATGGTATCTTGAGTATCTTTAGCATTTTTTTGGTTGTTGTTTATTTAGTTACATCTCATGATCGTTGCAGGGTGAAAGAAAAATATAATTCATATTTGATTTGGTGCAAAATCGTTGTGCATTGCATACAAACATAACCACTAATGAGTTCATTAAGTGTTGAATAATGAAGTAATTAGCATTTTCCATGCTTTCCATTATGCCAAAATCCTTGGGTGGTTATAAGAGTGTTTTAAGAGTTTTAATGGTATTTGGGGAAATTGGTTGGGGTTGTTGGAAGGAGCTGGGAGTGCATTATTGTCCCCACTTAAAATAGTTATCTTCAGATTTTCACTTTAATGCTTTTGGGGGAATGGATCAGATTTAGATTATGAAGGATGCCTGTTTAAAGAGATTCATGCACATGTGTGTAATATAGTGCATTTCTTATATTTACGATATATGTACATACAAGGAATCCATAACTAGCCTAAGTTCCAATTTCCCCATTTTTCTATTCCATTTTCAAGATTTGCTCGGTACATGCCACTAACTTGCCTAAGATGCTGATCTGGGTCATTTAAAAAGTCTGGAACCCTGGGTGGCTCAGTGGGTTAAAGCCTCTACCTTCAGCTCAGGTCGTGATCCCAGGAGCCTGGGGTCGAGCCCCACATCGGGCTCTGTGCTCAGTGGGGAGCCTGCTTCCTCCTCTTTCTCTGCCTGCCTCTCTGCCTACTTGTGATCTCTGTCAAAAAAACCAAAAAAGTCTGGAACCATTTCAAGCCTCCTGAGTGTGGACAGGGGCTCCCACACCTGGACCCCACTAGGATGGGCACTCCACGAGGCAGCCACCTTTGTCCTATCCACCACGGTCTGCCCAGAGTGCAGCATGGTGCTTGGTACATAGACACTCAATAAATATTTGCAGAGGGAGCCTGGGTGGCTCAGTGTCTGGCTCTGGTCATGGTCCCGGAATCCTGGGATTGAGTCCTGTGTCTGGCTCCCTGCATGGCGGGGAGTCTGCTTCTCCCTATGCCTCTGCTCCTTTCCCTGCTCATTCTCTCTCTCTCTCAAATAAATAAGATCTTTAAAAAATAAATATTTGCAGAATGGATGGATCAGGCTGCAGCTACAGAGCCGCCTGGCTAGAAGAGGCTGTCACCTGGTCGAGATCCTGTTTCTGCTGCCTGCCAGCTCTGTCACCTAGTGTAAGCATGGCGGAGTCTCCCCCTCTGGTGACAGTGGCTCTGTTATGCCTTACTCCAAGGTTACTGGCAAAGGTTACATAGAACAGAAGGAAAAGCACCTGGACGGACATCCTCTGGGGCCCTGCTCCCACCTACCTCTCCCTCTCTCTGTGGCTCCACCCACCCCTGTCTTGGGGACACCCCTTTTGCTCCTTCGAAGGAGCCTGGCTTGGGACGGAGTCCTCACGCTAGCCCTGCATTGGGTCTGGACTTTTCATTCTAGACTCAAAAGTAACAGGAAGGGGGGCTCTCAAGCTCAGAGTAAGGACCGCTTTGTCTTTCGAAACCTTGCAACAATGTTTCTTGGCCTGTTGGATTCCTTCTCCCAATCCGCTTTTTTTTGGGTGGGGGCTCAACCTTATTAAGATATACTTCGCATACAATAAACCACATCCATTAAAGTAAGTATTTGGATAAAATTGACAGATGCATAGTTAGTGAAAACCACCGCGATCAAGATACACGATACTGCTACCACCCCAGATAGCCTGGTGCTCCTTCGCATTTTGTTCCTCCCTCCGTCCCCAGCCCAGGCAACCACTGATCAGCCCCCAGGCCCAGGCAACCTCTGAGCAGCTTTGGGATCGCCAAGGATTAGTTTGTCTCGCCTAGAATTTCCCATTAGTGGAATCCTATAGCAGATTGCTTTTTTGTGTCCTGATTCTCTAGCATAATACCTTTGAGATTTTGCTACATTTGTGCACTTATCAGTTTATTCCTTTTTGTTTTTAATCATGGACGAGTACGCCACTCTCTGGGCGCAGCAGTTTGTGGCTCCATTCCCGTGGAATGGATACCAGACGGGTTCTGGTTTGGGGCTCTTGTATAGACGGTGTGTCTGTACACGGGTGGGTTGTCTACCATCGATCTCCCATTGCTATGGAAATCTTTTTGTAATGCCCAGGGAGGACACACAAATATTTACTGCTTGGTTAAAGGGAGCAGTTCCTCCCAACAGCAGTGGAGACATGTAACTTCCTTCTTCCCTGATGGGGAGTTGGGGCAGGGGGAGAAGTTCAGGGAGACCCCACAGAGGCATTCATGGTGATGACTGTTTACCAACAGACCAGTAATCTACAACGTAATATTGTCATGTTTTAACCACCATCATGGCCACACCAGCGCCTGTGTTGGCTTGAGTGTCAGCTCTGGGAAAATCCTCTTGGCTCTGCTGACGTGAAGGTCATGGATACTATGACCTACCTGCACGTGATTTGATGTTATTCATTTTTTAAAGTTTATTTATTTAGTTAGTTTTTAGTAACCTCCACCTCCAAAGCAGGGCTTAAACTCCCGACCCTGAGATCAAGAGTCGCATGTTCTTTCTGACTAAGCCAGCCGGGTGCCCCTGGGGCTTGGATAATTCTTAAGCAGGTTTTTCCAAGTGAGGCTAAAATTCAGTTAACGTGCACTAATCTGAAGTGCTGGTTTTTACAATACTGAAAAGCTTCCATTCTGGCTGGTTAATCATACAAGAGTCAATGAGTGAGCGCTGAAATTCAGTGATATGTATCCTAATATAAACTTGTTAATTCAAGTTAATTGCTACAATAGGTTTCCCCTCATATTATTTACCTAGTTGAGAATAAAAATACTGAATACACAAAGCTGTCAGGCAGGATTATAAAGGCTACAAAACTAGGGTTTTTTGGGAAGATTTTATTTATTTATTTGCAAGAAAGCGAGAGTGCATGAGAGGGGCTAAGTTCAGAAGGAGAAGCAGACTTCCTGCCAAGCAGGGAGCCCGATGCTGGACTCAATCCCCAGACTCCAGGATTGTGACCTGGGCCAAAGGCAGACGCTTAACCAACTGAGCCTCCCAGGTGCCCCAAGGTTACAAAAGTTTTTAGTGTACATTGTTGTTCATTCAGGAACAAGGAATAGAGGAGAAAACACCAAAACACTATGGATGGTGCTAAGAGAAATTCTTTTTTCTTTTTAAAGATTTTTATTTATTTATTTTACAGACAGAGATCACAAGAGAAGCAGGCAGAGAGAGAGATGAGGAAGCAGGCTCCCTGGTAAGCAGACAGCCTGATGTGGGGCTCTATCCCAGGACCCCGAGATCACGACCTGAGCTGAAGGCAGAGACTTTAACCCACCAAGCCACCCAGGCGCCCCAAGAGCAATTCTTGATCTGTTGAGACCTCAAGTCACCTAATGGTACTCAGTTTAATGGGAAGTTGCCAGAAGCACTTGATGTGGTTCTCTTATCAAATCACAGCTAGCCAGTGTTATTTTATATATATTTTTATCTAATAAATAAAGTAATTAAATAAATGAATATATATATATATATATATATCATATCAATCAAGAAACTGCACCAACAATTTCTAAGTGTTTCTAAATAAAACAAAATCATTGCATGATTTAACAATGATCTGAGTTTCAGCTCATGTTCTTGGCAAACAATTCAAAGAAATATGTATATACAAATCGTTTCCATCCTTCAGAGAAGAAAAAAGAAATATTTACACATTGTGATGCATATATTGACATATATATTAATTTGTATCACCGTACCAGTTGCATAAGATTTTGAACATCGCACTCCCTTCAGGAATGTCCAAAGGGGCTTTCAAAACTGTATGTGACAAGGGCCAGTGCTTTACCCTGTGGAGAGGTCCTGTCTATTATGACCTCTCCACCCCTGGGCTACGCTTCCCGAGTCAAAAGCATCACCTGATCACGCTGATAACCTAAATCATCCCCTTATGTTTCCAGAATGTTCCGTGGAAACCCAACAGTCTCTGGGAACTCTTTGCAGGTTCAGTGGCTAAAAACAGAGGCTGTGATCTAAGAAGTCAGACTTTGGATGTCTGAGCCACATTTGAGATGGGACCAGATTTGCATTGATCATCTTCTTCCTCCCCCTCCCCCTCCCCCTCCGGCTTCCGGCTTGGGCAATCTTCCCCCACAGGCAAGTCCCTGCCTCCCTGGACTTGGGGGAGTGGCAAGTCAAGGGACTTGCCTAAGATCACAAGTAAAGTTGGCCAGGAGCCACACACAGCCTTGATTCCTGAGCCTTTACCACTCAAGTGGCTCACAGCACCCCCGTGGGGGGAACATTCACCACCTGCATTTCCCAGGCACAGAGCAGAGGTTCGGAGAGGCAGAGTCATGGTGGCCTAAACTCCCAGTGGGAGAAAGAGGCAGAGCTGGGTTTTGACCCCAGGCCTCTCCTGCCTCAGAGCCTGTGGTTCCAAATGGGACAAGTCACTAAGATGAGCCACGTAAACAAAACCCTCTTTGCTTTTTTAAAAATGGAATAATTTAAGCCTTATTACTAAAATACAGAACGATAGAAGTACCTGTATATAATTTATAAATAAGTATATTCGGGATACTTGCTCAAATGGCATTTAATCTTGGGTGCATGAGCATAGGAGGAAGGCCACCATGGCTTCACCAGCTAAGGGATGCAGACTCCCGGGGACCCCCCTCTTATGTAGCATAACTAGAGAGGGGGCACAGCAGCCAAATTCAGTGTGCGCTCCAGCCTGACCGCTGGGGTTCAAGTCCCTGGTCTGTTGCTTTCTAAGCTGTCTGACCTTGGGCGACTCTGCCATTCTGGTCTCAGTGTGGCCTCAGAGGGTTGAGGTGAGAGATGGAGCAGTCTCTCCGCATCCAGCACTGAGAAGGATGCCGCGCACACCATATGAGCTGAGTAACTCGAGCTCTGATTGCTGTTCATCCCGCCGCGCAAGTGGGCTACCAGGTGCGGAGCGCTGAAACGGGAGGTAACGCAGTTAATGTGGAGTGGCTCTGGCATCCAGAGCTTGGTTACCCACTGCGGCAGGTCAAGGCTGAACCGGTTTCCTCCTCTGCAAGATGTGGTTAAGAGCAGCATGCAATTCACAGGGCGCTCGCAGGAGGCCAGGAGGTCACATTCTGGAAGAAGGGAGACAGTCATCCTGTCCCGCCAGGTACAGGGGATTGGAGAGACCAAAAGGTTCAAGTTAGGGAAGCTCCGGGAAGGGTAGTTGTTAGGTGCTTGACTGGGCCTTGGACCCCAGACTAGGACAGAGGCGCCCTCTCGTGGCGGAATCAGCTCCAGCAACCAAGCGTCCTGTGGGCTTTTGGGACGCTGCGAGGACACTCCCTGAATCCTGGAGAAACTGGACACTCACCCGGCCCGCCTAATTAGGAAGTGGCAGAGCTGGGGTTATAATCGCGGCAGTCCGGGCGCAGAACGTACACATTTTCCTCTTTACAAAACTGTCTGTGCTCCAAATAAACCCAAGCTCTCGGAAATCTTGGTCGGGGCATGTCTTCCAAGTGTAGGACGGTGCTGGGCCTTGCCCCGCAGCTCCGCATCCCCGACCCGCCCACCAAATGCCAGCAGCACCATAGCCAAGGCCAGGTCCCCCCCCCCCCCCCCCCCCCCCCCCCCCGCCGGGGCTACCCCCCCCCCCCCCCCCCCCCCGGGGCGGACGTAGGAACTTCAGCCACTTCCTGCCAAACGCAGGAGGGACGGGTTGGGGTACTCTGGGTTCTCGATGACCCCGGGGCCGAACTTGAGCTCCAGGAAGCGACGGTAGTTGTTAGGTGCTTGCGCCACGAAGCCAGCAAAGGACAGGGGCACGAGAGGCTGCAGGAAGTGTTCAGGGAACTCGACATCTTGCCGGTGATCCAGCCATGTGTCCTTGGTCATGACTCCATTGCGGGGGTAGAAGGGCCAAAGGTCCACGTGCAGATGGTTGCTCTCACTGTACTGCACACGGAAGAAGTCGCCCTCTACGGCCTTCTCCCACACGAAGCCACGCTCGTCCACCACGGAGCCCGCCTCAGCCCCCCGCAGCTGCTCGCAGTTGCCCACGTCCTCCAGGTAGATGCCCAGGTCCACATCGTAGTCCCACGGGATGATGTCCCCGTGGCGGGCGGCCCCGAGCAGCGAGCCGCCCTCCAGCCAGTACCGCACACCGGCCGCCTCCAGCACGCCCACCACATAGCGGGCGGTCTCCCGCAGAGCGCGCAGGCAGCACGGGGGCGTCCAGCGCTCCTCATAGAGGTAGGCCGGTGTGTCACCCACCACCGTCCCGAAGCAGCGCGGGGTTTCCTTGCTGCAACCGAACCACTCGAGGCGCCCGCCCTCCCCGCTTACCAGGCGGATGCCCAGCGAGCGCAGCAGTGCTGCCCGCCGCGCGCGCCCCTCGCGCTCTGCCTTCCAGCGCGCGTGGGCCGTGGCCAGGGGTGGCTGGCGCGCCACGCCGAACGGCAGGTCAAGTAGCTGCACCGCCCAGCCCCGCAAGGCCGTCTGCAGGAAGAGGCCGGTGCCCAGCGGCCGGGCCAGAGGAGCCGACAGGTTGAAGAGGTCGCGGGCGCGCAGGAGCACCACCGCGTCTCCGTCCAGGGCGTCACAGCGGGGCGCGGAGGGCGCGGGGCCGTAGCGGGCAGTCCACTCCCGCAGGCTGACGTTCAGGGCCAGGCACCGGGCAGGGTTTGCTGAGGCGACAGGGGCGGCCACCAGGCGTGCCCCTCCTGTCCGGAGCACCTCCACCATGCGCTCCAGTTGGCCCGGAGCCTCAGCCCTCGCCCCGTCAGGCACGAGGGCCACGAACTCGGTGGTCACGTAGGTCTCGGGGCGCGAGGCCGCGGCGGGCCGGTCCAGGGCCGGCTGGAGCAGCGCCAGGCGAACGTTGGGAACCCGGGGAAGGGCCAGGGGCGGGTAGGGGAGTGTGTCCGCGGCCACCACCACGGGCTGGGCGGCGTCTTGTTGCAAGAAGGAGTCCACCAGCTCAGGCACCGCGTTGTCAAAGGCCTCGAACTCCCGCACCAGGATGGTGACACGGGGGCCGGCAGCCACTCCACGGCGGGGACTCCGGGCCCGGGAGTTCCTGGGCTGGTGCTGCAGCCATGAGACATAGAAGAGGACCAGGAAGTTGAGGGTGATGGCGGCTGCCAGGGCAGCCTGGCAGCGGGTGAGACGCATGGGGCCAAAGTCGGGCCCTAGCTGGGCTTCCGGGGCATCCTGGGGAGGGGGGAACGAAAGGGGAGGCTGGAGGCGGTTGCCAGAAGCCTCCTACCCCTCAACACCCCCATCGCTAGTGCTGCCCTTCTATCCCAGCTCTTTCTCTATTTGGTTTCAGCTCTGACTTCCCCTCCTCCAGGAAGCGCTCTCCGACCTTCCATCCAACCCCTCTGGGGTCCCTCAGCTCCTTGGCTTCTCCCACCCCAGCCCACCACTCTGTGCTATTACTGCGTGGGAACAGGTCTGTATCCTCCCACTGGGCAGGTTCTGAGCTTGTTTCAGTCACTGCTGGGTCCCTAGTTCCCCCCCAGCACAGAGCCTGGTGCTTAGCAAGGTTTTTACCAAATGATTCGCCCTCCCTCCTTCCTTGTTCAACTGCATCTAATCTTTATCCTTTTCTTTGGCAACTTCTCATTCAGGTTTGGATTCAGTTACAAATGTCCCACTCCATTTCCAGGCCCCGCACCTTCTGCTCCACCATTCCCTCCTCCAGGAAGCCCCCCCCTCCCCCATCTGTCTCTCCTGTCCTCTCACACTCTGGCTGGGGTGGGGGTGGGTGGGTGGGGGGAGGGGAGGAACGAAGCTGCTGGCCTCAGCATTGGCCCACCAAGCCCCTCCCCCACTGTCCTCTTTTCACTTCCTCAAACACTGGACCATCTGGCTGTCTCCTTCCCACTGGTCAGCCAGGTCGTTTTGGTTTTGCAAGAGAAGCTAGAAGTGTTTTCTTAAATCACAACTATCCCAATTTTTAATCTTGACCACTAATTAAAAAAACAAAAAACAAGGCAATTTTATCATATGTGTTAACTAACTAGAATTGAACTAAAAACCTGAAATTAAAAAATATAAATACTTTGAATGCCACATCCTATCAAATAAGAAATTAAAAGATAAAAATAAAATAATGATTTTTTTTTTAAGCCTCTTCTGATAAGCGACTGTGGACCGGAGGACACACCCCGGCCCTGAATTCACCTGCTGCACTCCTAAGCAACCTCCAGAGGGCGCTGTCTCCCAGTTCCCCAACGCAACGCCAAGCTCCCGCTGGTCTCCAGCACAGGAGGTGTTGGGCTCTGAGCAAATACTCAAAAGTTTCTTCATGAAGGATTTCCGGAGGGTTCTACTCCTCCAATAAAGGGGGACATCAGAGACCCAGCCAATCTCGCCTTCAATCCTGGTCCACCCAGATCCCTGCTCAGCCTCCCCTGGTCTCCCGACCAAGTCGGCTGCTCATGGTAGCCAGAGGGATCTTCATAAAGCACAAACCTGACCTCTCCTTCCCTGCTCAGCACCTGCCATGGCTACCCAGTACCCTGAGGAAAAAGTTTCAGTTTCTTATAACATCCCACCAGGCCTGGGAGGACCCTGGGTCTCTTGCTGG
Source organism: Mustela nigripes (assembly GCF_022355385.1). NCBI lineage: Eukaryota > Metazoa > Chordata > Mammalia > Carnivora > Mustelidae > Mustela > Mustela nigripes. Next base: position 7,301,854 of record NC_081573.1, read on the forward strand.
TGCACCAGTCCAGTTCCACCTCCTGCCATGTGCCAAACTCGGCCTAAGCCACCTTGGACTTTTCCTCCCACAGATGCCTTTGTATATTCTGTTCTTTCTGCTTAGAAGATGCTCTTCTCGAACACCCCTTCTCCCCATGCCTCTTTTCCCCTGCAGAACTCCTGCCTCCGCTTTTAGGCCTCAGCTCTGATGCCTCCTCCTGCAGGAAGCCCTCCCTGAACCCCAAGCTGGGCGATAAGTTGTCTGTGGGCTCTTGAAGGCTCTGGGCTCCCCATCCCAGCCCTGCGCATTCTGCTGGGAACCATCCAGTGATGGGTGTGTCTGCTCCACGAGACTGAGACCTGGGAGGGTAAAGCCAGGGCTTCTTCAGTCATCTCTGTGTTCCCGGCACACAGGTGGGCACTGAAAGTGCACTTGATGGAAAACTGATCCCCCAGGTCAGGGTTCTCAGAGTCTATAAGGCCTCAGGCTCCTGAAGCCAAATTGTACTGTGGCTCAAGGCCCCGGGTCTTCCTGCCTCCTCTCTCCCCTCTCTTTCCTACCAGGAATGCCCTCCTCCCCCTCTTCACCCATCCCAGGCCTGCCTGCCCTCCTGTGACCCAGCTCGGTTGGCATTTAAGAATCTGAGTTGCACTTTAAGAGCAACTTCTTAATCTTTAAAACCTTGGAATCACCATCTGGACCTTAGATTGATTCTTCCTTCCTTCAGTTTTTCCCTCTCTGTGGAACTCCTACAATACTCCTGGCACTGTTCTAGGCATTGGGGACCCAGCAGCAGACACACAGCACACAGCAACAGACAACAACCCTGACCTCACATTACTGTGCAGGCAGGCGGGCATGGCGGGGGTGATGGGGGGAACCTTTGGAATCATAGAATCTTCAAGGTCTTAAAAACCTTAGACTCTTAGAGCTTATGTACGCAGAAGCCCCGGAGAGACCACTGATGGTTCTAGAATCTTCTAAAGACTCTGTAGAGACCCTTTTCCTTCTCTGCCCTCATTCCCCTATCTCCCCACGGCTGTTCCCCACTTGGCACCCAGAGGGATCGTGTGAAAACTCAAATTAGATTCTGTCCTGCACCTGCTCGAACCTTCTGTGGCTTACAACTCAAAGGAAAAGCCAAAGTCTTCACCCGGGCCCATAAGGCCCCATGTGGTCCCAGTCTCTCCCACTGTCAGCTCCAGCCATGCTGGCCAAACACTAGTCTTCATATTCTCCCAGGGCACAGCAGCCAAAGCACTGGCGATGCCCTCTGTCTGGACGCTGTCCCCAAGGCATCTGCATGGATCCTCCCTCGTGACCCTTGCATCTCTGCTCTGATGTTACCTGTCCAGGAAGCCCTTTCTTTGGCTACTCTCTTTCAAAACCTATCTCCCTATCATCCACGTATTTCCTGTGCCTCATCCCTGCGTTTTTCTCCCCTAGTTGTTAGCTCGTAGATTTGACTTACTCTTTTGTTGCCTGCTGTGCGCTCAGGGCACAGCTCAGTGCCCGGCACGCACTAGGTGCTTAATAAATGTGTGTGGCACAAACGACTGACTCTGGGTGTTCAGATGGGGAAACTGTAGCTCAGGGACAGAAAGGATGGAGGGAAAACCCCGGTCTCTACCTCCCAGGCCCTGGTGCTCGGCATGTTCCATCTGACTGCCTCTGGGCCACGAGGAGCCCGGCAGGACAGAGGACAGAAATCAGGGCCTCGGAGACCAGTGGGTGTGGCAGCCAGACCAGCAGGGCAGGGGACCAGAGAAGAAAGAGCAAGGAATCACCTAGTACCCTGACGCGGTTGGTCTTGGCTTCCCCAACTATAAGGGCTCAAAACTCCTTTATCGAGGCAAAGGGTTTTAAACGATGGTTCTGAAGGTCTGAATGTCTGTGTTTCTCTGAATCGCAGTATGATGATAGTATCAACAATTCTAGCTGCTCACCATAGGGCCAGATCCTTTTCTAAGCACTTAAATTACCTTGTTTCGTTTTTATGTTCTGATTACATTTAAAAAATGAGGACAAAGCAGCACAGAGAAGTGAAGGCACTCATTCAAGGTCACACAGCTGGGAAATGGTGGACTCAGGATTTGACCCACAACCCTGGCTCCAGAGTCATGTTTTCAACCAGGAAGCTCTGCTCTCTCTTAGGTCCACTCAAGACTGCCTAGCTTACTGTCCACCTTCACTGAGCATTCTGCAGCCCCAACCTGACAGGTGTTTTTCAAAGCTGAATATGGCAAATTACTGAATTAATTCACCCATTAACTCAACAGACAAGATACCTAGTGAGGACTCTCTGCGCCAGACCGTGTTCTGGGAACAGGGAAAGATCGAAGCAGTCACTTGGCAGGCCCTCCAGAGATGGGAAGACAAAAACCACACAGAGAACTTACAGATGGGTCAGGAAACTGGCAGGGGGTATGAGAGAGAAAAGGTGGTCCAGGGAGGAGAGGACAGTCAAGCTGAGACTTTGTCTCTCCATTCCCCAGAAAACAATGTAAGTAGACTCAGGTTCCCTTTTGGCCTAGGTTCACCTGGCCTGAGCTCTGCTCTGGACTGAGCCTCGGCTGCCCCATCTGTGGAATGGGAATGTGACAGGCAAAGAAAATGAGTGATACGGGGGGAAGGGCAGTTTCCACAGCAGCATTGGTGACACTCAGGAACTTCTTACCTCCTAGGTTGCTGCGGGAGCTCGGGGTGGGCGGCTCCAGCCCAGTTCAGCTGCACTGCTGAGGGAACGAGAACCAGAAAACCCCAAATCAGCCAATTTTGCATAGCAGAGTACGATTTCACCTTGTCTGCAAAAGTGGCAATGAGAAGGTCAGAGAATCCTTTCTCTTTGAAGTTCCATGAGCTCGGGCCCCACCTGGGGTATCTCAGGAATGGGTGGGAAGGATGTCAGTTATCCCAGCAGCCTAAAACCATCCCTTCTTATATATGTGCCCAGAAAGGTGGGGTTAGAAGTGACCAAAGCCATTACTGTAAAAACCCCTTCCCTAGACCCACTCCATCCTGAGACACAATCTTAAAATTGTCCCCTATCTTCGTGGGCCTGGTTTTTAGGGACCCGGGAAAGGGCACTATCCTTGTATGTCCCTGGTTACCATAGCAACCAGGGGTTGCCTTGCCTGTTTCTACCTCCTGGTCCAGGCCCTGTAACCATAGCAACGGCTCCTCAGCAGAGCATCTTCTCTAAATAAAAACACCTGGTTGGCTTGGTCCATGGACCTCCCACGATGAGAAAGGTGGGGGAATGGTTACCATGGTAATGCCAGCTGGGTGGCTAGGAGGAGGGGTTGGGAAAGAGATGTTCTCTCAGCAATCAGTGTCCTTGGGGCTGGGGTCCTTTCTACCTGAGTGCTAGGTGAGGTTGCCATAGTAACCAGATGAAGGTTGGGGCAGAAGGACCACGAGGGACTTAAGTTACCTTAGCAACCTCCTCCTGGTGCAGGGACAGGAGAGGTTTGGGGCTCCATAACCACAAAGAGGGAGGGTTCCAGGCTGGGGAAGGGTTACCCTGACTACCGACCTGGGCCAGGAAACGGGAGAGGATGGGGCCGTTGCTGAGACCACCCCTGGTGGTCGCCCTTTCTCTCGGAGGAACAGTGTCAAGGAGAGTGACATTTGGGTCTGGAGGGAGTTAGTATTTTTCTTTGGGGCGAAGCAGGAAGAGGGGCAGAAAGCGGCTCCTCCCAAAGTCCCGCTCTTCCCAGGCGCGACCCCAGCGCTCCGCCTGGGTCTCGGTTAGCCCTCCTCGGGGCGCGCGTCTCCGCCCCGCCCCTTCCCGCCCACCCGCAGGCGCGCGCGCGCTTTTGGGGTCGACCCGGGTGGGCGAGGCGCGCGCACGGCCTCGTTCCCATCATCGGCCCCCCCCCGGCCCCCGCCGAGCGCGCGCGCGGGCGGTGCGGGGCGGTGTGTGTGGGGGGGTGCCGTTGGTACGGCCGCGCAGGCGCGCGAGGCACAGCGGGCGCGCGGGCCGGCCCCGGGGCCTCCATGATGGAGGAGCGAGCGGCAGCCGCGGTCGCCGCCGCCGCCTCCTCCTGCCGCCCGCTGGGCTCCGGCGCGGGCCCCGGCCCGACGGGGGCGGCCCCGCCCGCTGCCCCTGCCCCGGGGCCCGGCCCGGCTGGTAAGGGAGGTGGCGGCGGAGGCAGCCCCGGGCCTACGGCGGGGCCTGAGCCCCTGAGCCTGCCCGGGATCCTGCACTTTATCCAGCACGAGTGGGCGCGCTTCGAAGCGGAGAAGGCCCGCTGGGAGGCCGAGCGCGCCGAGTTGCAGGTGAGCGCCGCCCCGGGACCCCCGACCCCCCGCCCGGCCCGGCCCGGCCTCACCCGCCGCCGCCGCCGCCGCCATCTTGGAGCAATGGCCGCCGGGACGGCCGGGGGGGCGGGAGGGGACCGCGACCGGCCCGGAGACGGAGTGAGGGGCCGTCCGAGGGGGGTCCTGAGGGCACCCGGCGGCTGGAGGTGGGAGGGAGACCCCGGGGCTGGAGAGTCCGACCGGGGCCGGCCGAGAGGAGGGGCGCAGGGGAGCGGAACCGGCTAGGAGCTGGAGTGGGAGTGAGCGGACCGGCAGACGGGTTCCCTGGAGAGGACCTCGGGCCCTGAAGGGAGCCCAGGAGAACTCAGCAGAGAGTGGTGGGAGGACTCGGGGTGGGGGGGGCTCTTGTTGGGAGTGAGCAAAAGCCTGAAAGGTACCGCTGGCCTCCCAACCCCGTCCCAGACCAGGTGAGGGTTGGAGGTGGAACCTGATGGGCTTCGGGTGGGAGAGGGGGGGCGTCGGGGAAACTTGGGAGCCGCCGAGAGCGAGAGTGAGTCGAGCGGGGAACTGGCCTGAGTGGAGAGAGGAAGTCAGGGAGCCTGGGACCGGGTGTGTTTCGGAGCGTTTGGACGGGGTAAGGAGGTGGGGGGGATTGAAAGATGGCTGTTATATGAGGACTCGGGATGAGAAGAGGGCGGGGGCGGGTTCCCAGGAGGAAGATGTATGCCCTCTCCTCTAAGAGGAAACTTTGGGGAGGCCGGCATGTGTGGCTATCGGGTGTAGGGTGGGGTGTCCCGGGGGTGGAAGCGTGGACAGGGCCAGGACTTGCTCTAAGAGCCTGTATGGAAGAGCTGCAGAGCCGAAACTGCAGTTTGGGGGGTGTGGAGGAGTGGTGCGGAGGGGGTGGGGGGGCAGGCTATGGTCTTGAGATGGGAGGTGTTTAGAGGATGTCAGGTGGAGAACCCTGTAGTGCTGTGGCGTCCAACATGGAGATAAAGGGACCTGGGACAGGAGGACTTGGAGGGATGTTCCTGGAGGGTGGCAGGGAGAGGGTTTTGCGGAGCAGGCAAACAGCATTGAAGAAGCATTTCAGAAGGACTCTGGGAGGAGAATGTGTTTGTGGAAGTTTCTGGGAAAGGACCCCATGGTTTGTGGAGTAGCGTGGGAGAGGAGTGTGCCCTGGGATGATGTTTATTAGAGCCTGAGGAGTTGGGCTTGGTTTGGGCTTGGTTTCGTGACCTTGAGAAGTGTGGGTCTGTTTGCCGAGTGTCTGGAGGATGGGGCATCAGAGCTGGGAGGATTTGAGGGGATCCATGGATGGGCCATCAGGACTGAGGGTTCCTGAGCTGGGATATAATTAGCAGAAGCCAGTATCTACTTTTAGCAGCCCAGTTTTCCCCTTCTGGTTCATGGTTTCCTGTCCAGTTGATATGGGGACCCCATATAAAGAACTGATTAGAGTTTTGTCCACAGGATGAATGAAGAGAGCATTCTACATTTCTCCCCCCTCCAAAAATAGGGATCTTAGCTGTGTAGTAGATGAGAGTTGGCTTTGAGGTGGGAGAGGAATCCTTACATAAGCACCCCTCACTTTTGTGTTCAACTCTGTTTCTGGCGCTCTTTCCCAGCATCCATCTCGCTTGATCCCAGGACCCCATTATGGAGACCGGGCAGGTGTCCTTGCCCTCACTCAGCAGTAACGCTGGCAGCTGCTGTTCGTTTGGACACAAAGGAGGTGCCAGGCACTGTGTGTAGCACTTTAGATACATGGTATCATTTCATCCTTGCAACATTCTGGGAGCGAGGTGGTCCTCTTCCTTGTCCCTGTCCCTTGTTTTTTTTTTTTTTTTTTTTTTTTTTTAAGATTTTATTTATTTGACAGAGAATGATACAAGTAGGCAGAGAGGCAGGCAGAGAGAGAGGGGGGAAGCAGGTTCCCTGCTGAGCAGAGAGCCCGATGCAGGGCTTGATCCCAGGACCCTGAGACCATGACCTGAGCCGAAGGCAGAACTCAAAGAGTCCGAGAGGAAAGGGAGGCTCTGAGGGAGAGTCAGGCTGGGACTGAGCTAGGATCCCAGCCTGTGAGCGGCAGGGCTGGTCTGTGGGCTTTTAGAAGCCCATTCTCTGTACCTCCTTACTGCCCAGTGCAGACGAGGAACATGTAGCCTGGTGGCCTCCTCAGGATCATGTAAGCAGTCGTCAGCAAAACTGGGATGGAATCCTGGTCTCTGGGATTTCACACCAGTGCCCCCTACAGCACTCACCGTACCACCTTGTTGTCCTTGAGATTGAAAAGAGAAGAGCTGTGTGTTTTTGCCCTCACCCAGTGGCTCTTCTTGGAGTTAAAGAGGAGCTTGCGGAGAGTGCCTGCTTAGGCTCTCCCGGTCTCGGCTGCAGCATCACTTACTGTGTACTGCTGTTTCCTTTTGTCCTGTCACATTAGTAAGAACACAGAGGTCTCACAGGTGTGTGTGTGTGTGTGTGTCTGTGTGTCTGTGTGTTTATGTATATATGAGTGAAAAGAGAAAGCCACCCCTCCGTCCTTTTTCTGCTCATCTCTGCAACCGTTCCTGCTAGAAAAGGGGTTCAGCTCTGTGTGTGTAAAACATGAGGTCACATACAAATCATGTTGCAACTTCTTTCACATACCTGTGTCTTGGCGTTCCTTTCCTGTCGGCACCGAGAGCTTTCGTACTATTTTTTTTTTTTAAGATTTTATTTATTTATCAGAGAGAGAGGGAGAACAAGCGAGCACAGGCAGACAGAGTGGCAGCAGAGGCAGAGGGAGAAGCAGGCTCCCTGCCGAGCAAGGAGCCCGATGTGGGACTCGATCCCAGGACGCTGGGATCATGACCTGAGCCGAAGGCAGCTGCTTAACCAACTGAGCCACCCAGGTGTCCTGCTTTCGTACTATTTTGATAACTATACTCCCCTGGATGTTTATACCGCAGCTCCCTTGGTTGACCCTTGGTGACAGACTTTAAGCTTCTTTCCAGACTCCCCTCCCTGCCCCCCTCCACCCCTGTCAGAAATGGCTGCAGTGAACGTCTGTATATTCCCCTGTGAGTGTAAAGCGGCCTGGGGGGGCGGGAGGGTAGAACAGCTGTGCTCATGAAACGGAGGTCGGTGCAGGGTGCCCCCACGGTTCCACACACCCCCTTCCGGGGCACCTCATTTGACACACCTCTGTTTGAACACTCACCGCTTAACAGAGGTGTAACTCCTCTTGTGAGATCCTTGCAGGCTTGGCCCGTGTCAGACCTTTGCGAGGAACCCTGAATGTGTCTTCTCCAGATGGCTGAGTCCGGCTGCTCCTGGCACAGGACATGTTGCGCCGGTGGTGCGCTGGGTGAGGGCGTGGCGTGGCGTGGCAGGGAAGGCAGCCCCTCATGAGGTCCTGCCAGGAGGTACCCAGATATCAGAGCAAGGAGGTGGCTCAGATGCCATCGACAATAAGCAGGACTTTGTGGGGTGGGAGATTCTGAGAAGCAGGCAGAGAGGTTTCTGCCCTTCAGAAGCTTTGAGGCTAACAGAGGCGGCTGGTCTGCACGAGAGCCTGCAGAGAACTGGGCACACTCGCACCCTAGGGGAGTAATTCGATTGTGTGGCTCTGCTTGAAGCCCCGTGATTATTTGGATGTAAGCATAAGATATTTTAATGAAAACGTAAATTAAGGTCATATATATTTCTGATTTCAAAGATATGCACGCTATACGTTTAAGGTAAAACAACACAGGATAAACATGAAAGGTCACGCGCAAACCCTATATAGTTTATAGATTGGAGGCCCTTTTGGGGAGGGGAGCTCCCCAAGGATGGGGGACCCTCTCAGGGGAATCTCAACTGGACATTCCTGGAGAAGCAGTGATGGGGGATGTAGGGAGCGAGGTGGGGGCAGAGCAGGTGTGGGGCCGGTCCCTCCCTTACTGCCAGCCTCCCCAGGGGCTCTGAGGGATTTGGGGGGCAGGAATCCCTGCCAGGAGCCGCTGGAGAAGGAGCGTAGGAGATACAGGGCTGGGTGGTCCCGAAGAGAAACACACAGGACTGGCGGCCAGGACGGAAGGGTCCACAGTAAGATAGGGAGAGGCATCCGTCTGCTCCTGGGAGGACTGAGACCCTTTGGGTCCTCGGGAAGCCTTTCCAGTGCTTCCTGGCTGTAGAGAGGGAGCAGCCGCAGGGAGGCCGCAGCTGCGTCTGGGCACAGTCCCCCCGGGGTGTGTGTGTTCTAACATTCTGGCCGGGGGGAGTGGTGGTGGGTGGATATGGTGGGTGGAGAACTTCCAGATCCTGGGCTTACCTGCCAGCCCACCATTGCACTCAGAGATGAGGCAGCGCCGGCTGCTGGCATTTTCGGAGGTAGGAGGAACTGGCCGCCAACACTTCCCCTCTCTGTGGGATTCCTCCCAGTTGGTTCACTTGAGCCACATGTTTCTGATTTTCATTTCTCCCTTTGCCAGGGGAGCTGGAAAGGGGACAACAGAGCAGAGCCGGCTGAGTCAGGTTCCCGCACCATAATTAGAAGGGAGATCGGGGCTTGCTGTGGTGATAGCAGGGAGATTAAGGGGCCAGGCCCAGCAAGTCTGAGGGCCTGGTGTGTTCCTGCCTTCTCTTTCTTCTCCCCACAGATTGAGTCACCTGTCTTATCAGTCCTGCCTCCTTATTACTGCAAATCCACTAACCCAGCCCCCCTTCCTGGTCTGGGCCACTGTCAGTTCTCCCTGGGATTTCCGGGACTGCCTCCTGGACTGGACTTTAGCAACCCCCCAGCCATCAGTTCTCGGCAGTATAGCTGCAATTGTCCCTGGAACATGCACTGACTACATCTCTCCTTTGCTTAAAACCTTTCCCCGGCTTCCCCTATGCTCTGAGGACAACTTTCAAACTCCTACTTGGTCTGTGGTCCTTTCTCGGTCCTTCTCGCCATACCTGGTGACGTATAGTGATCTGTTCATTATTTGTCCTACACCCCGAGAAGCCTCTCTGCCTTTCCTCGCTAACCCTGTTACACATTCTCATGTGGCTGTACTGGCCTTCTTAGCGTTCCGTAAGTCTGCCATGTAGCTCTTGTCTCTGTCCTCTGCCTGCAGCACATGCTACTCCCCTGGCCAACTTCTTCTTCTTCTTTTTTTTTTTTAAGATTTTATTTATTTATTTATTTGGCAGAGAAGAGATCACAAGCAGGCAGGGGGGCCGGGGAAGCAGACTCCCTGCTGAGCAGAGAGCTTGATGCGGGGCTCGATCCTAGGACCCTGAGATCATGACCTGATCATGACCCGAAAATTCCAGCAACCTGAGCCAAAGGCAGAGGCTTAACCCACTGAGCCAGGCAGGTGCCCCTCCCTGGCCAACTTCTAACAGCCTTCAGGTCTTGGCTGAGCTGTGCTTCTTACCTCCAGGAGCAGGTTGCGTGTTCTCCTCCCATAACACCCTTTGTTCCCTCGCAGTGCCCAGTCACATGGTTTGTTGGTTGTGGATGCTCCTGCCTGTTTCCACACTGCACTGAGAGCTCTGAGGCCAGGAACCAGTCGTCTTCTCCGGGACTCTCCAGTGGCTCATGCGGGATCGGGCTGTCTAGGCAGTCACCAGTGCGGGATGTTGAATGAACGTGGGTGTTCAGCAGGCTGTTCCGGTGCTTGGGAAGTACAGGGCTCACTATGGAAGCCCCAGAGGGTAGCGAGGACAGTGAGGAGGTAGAAACTTGGGGCTTCTGTTTGGTGATTGACCTTTTCTTCTCCACCTCTACCCCCACCTTCTAAAGGGACTGGACAGGGTGGCTTTGGGTGAGTGAGATGATACACAAGGGACAGAAAATCAGACTGCTAAGGTGGTGACCACATGTGAGTCTGCCTGTCTGGCCTTAGGTATTTATGCGTGTATGTGTTGATTTAAAGTGTAGAGAGAAAACGGTGTTCAGAAGGGGGAAAAAGTCCATTCCCACAAAGGACAGATTGGGCCCCCCCCCACCCCAACACCATACCTGGTGACATATAATGATCTGTTCATTATTTGTCCTACACCCCTCTCTGGAAAATGCAGTCTGTCTTGAGTGCTGTATCCTCTGTCTGCACCTGTACCTGATACAGAGCTGGGGCTTAGTAAATATTGGTGTTGTAAGTGAATGGGTGCATGATACTTTTGTCTTACATTGAGGCAGGGATGCTCCTTTTTATTTTCTGGAAGGAAGCTCACGTTGCACTTATGCCTGTAGGCTACGTCCCTGGAAGTGGACCTGTCAGGGCAAAGGGAGTGTGTGTTTAATATTTCTATAGATGTGACGGAACTGCCCTCCAGGAAGGGTGCATCGATGTATGACCCCCACCAGAGGTATGTGAGAGCCCGTTTCCCGAGTTCCCGGCCAGAGGCAGGCATTAATTAGCACGTGCTCAGTTCTCAGCCAACCGAGGGAGAGATCTGGTCCCTAGAGCAGGGCCGAGGCCATAGGAGGCTTGTAGGCACAGAGCTGTGCCACGCTCCCAAGTCTACAGGGGAGGTAGGTCCTCTGGGCCCTTCGAGCCTCAAGGAGAGGGAGAGAGTGCAGGTGTGCATCTGAGAGGCTGCGGAAAACTTGCAGTCCTGGAGCCGGGCTCTGAAAATGGGCACGGCCTGGAAAAGGGGTCTGTGGCCAGACCCGGGGCTTCTGGTAGAGTTACCGAAGTTCGCCAGTGAGCATGTGGTATTTGGGGATTGGCTCCAGGAAGATGCAGCTGCCTGTGGGGGCAGGAGGCCTGCCTGCCACGGACATCTCTGCTGGATGGGGCTTGGGTCTTAAAAGAACTGGGCCTGTTTCAGTGTTGTGGAAGAACAGACAGGGAGAAGAAACATGCGGAGAGGTAGGAGCTGGCATTTATTAGCCCTTCTTCTGTGCTAGGCCTCGGACTGAGAAGAACTTAACACATGAGGGGCAGGCACTCTCGTGAGCCCCATTTTCTAGAAGGGGAAATGGAGGCTCAGAGAAGGCCGATGACCTGCCTCAGATCATGCAGCAAGTAAGTGGCCGAGCCCGGCCTGGAGCTCAGGCTGTCCCAGCCTGTAACAGTGGAGCACTTGGGGAGAAGCCAGGGTTGAGCCCTGCTCTCAGGGCTTTGGCACAGGACTTTGGAACATGGTCAGGGGCCAGGATCCTGCCTCGAAGGCCGTTGGCCCAGTGTCTCCAAAAGACCTGTTGATGGACCAGAGCAGACTGGGGTAGCCCATGCCAGCAGACGGTGTGAAGTGGTTGGCAGGGGCCCTGGGTCATGTCTGTGGCATGTCTTGCTCACCCTGGGCAGACTCCAGTGGGACGCTTGGTCCCCGCGGTGGGGGTTGGGTGGTAAAGCTTTTGCATTGGAGCGGGAGCTGAGCTGAGCCACCCACTCTTGTCCCTAAGCTCCCGAAGTAGCTTCCTACGCCTCCCAGAGACAGATGCTCTGGTAGAAATAGTGAGACACCACCTCCACCAGCAACCTAGGGGACAGCACCTGCCTCGGGGTGGGGGAGAAGGAGCCTGGAGCTCTTCGTGCCTCCATCCCCCACTTTCATCCCCTATCTGACTTCTCCCCAAAAGGCAGGGTCCAAGTTACCCATTTTAATGTCAAGGGTTAAGGACTCCTCCTCAGCTCTTTCATGGTGGGTCACATGGCAGGGGACTCTGGAAACAGATCCAGCATGCCCTGTCGCTGCTCCATTGAACCCTGGCTCAGGGTGTTCACACCTGAAGAAGTGGCCGCTGCATGTCATTGTGGGGGTGGGGGCTGGAGCTGATTGTCCTTGCGTGAGCGAGGGACACGCGTCAGTGAGCTTGAGCCCTGCTGTCTTCCTGTTCCCTTCTGTCCCCCCCAGGCTCAGGTGGCTTTCCTCCAGGGAGAACGGAAAGGGCAAGAGAATCTCAAGACGGACCTGGTGCGGCGGATCAAGATGTTGGAATACGCGCTGAAGCAGGAAAGGTGAGCCCTGCCACCCCAGGTCAGTCCCAGGCTGGAGGCTCCAGAGGCCGCCTGCAGTGCCTTCCAGCCTGGGGAGGTTTGGAAACCGGCGTTCCGTTCCCCGTCACCCAGTACTCTGTGGTTCTAGCACAGGGGAACAGAACAAGACACGGTAGATGGAGTTCAGGATCGGCACTAGTAACAACATTCATAGCGTTGATGGCCCCACGGAAGACTCATTGCCTCACTGACCCCTCCCAGTCCCCTCATGGGGACAGGGGAAGCTTCCAGAGGGGGAGGACTTCTTCTGGGACTTATGGAGCTGGGGTCGCACCCCAGACTGCCAGACTTCGAAGAGTGGGTTCTGCATAATGCTGTGTGTGGTGTCTCTACCACCACGGTGGCTTCCTAAAGGTGGGGGTTGGGGGGTGGGGGTCGGCTCATCTTTAGCGGTCAGGGAGCGGACTGTGGGAGGCCCTGGGATCTGGGACCCCTGATTTGAGGGCTGGCCCTGTCTATTCCTCTGCGTCTGTCATCATTAATCATCTGCTCTTCTAGGGCCAAATACCATAAATTGAAGTTTGGGACGGACCTGAACCCAGGGGAGAAGAAATCAGAACCGGCAGAACAAGGTGCCCACCCCCAGACCTGCCCATCTGGCCCACCCCACCAGACCAAGCTCAGTGTGGTGGCGCCGTGCCAAGTTGGGCCACCTCTTTGTACTGTGCTCCACAGAACGCAGTCTTGACCTGGGAGCTGGGGAGGGCGTGAACTTCACTCTCAGTGCCCCCTGCATGGGCTGCTCTGCAGGGCCCCTGAGTGGGGAGGGGGCTAGATAGTGATGAAGAAGGCCAGTCCTGTCTGCTGTCCCTCTGACACAGATGGACACTGTCCCTAACATTCTAAGCTCCTTGTTCATCAACAAGTGGGTAGGGCAGGTGTTCCAGGTAGAGGGACATGTGTACAGAAGCGTGGCAACAGGAAAGAGGGTGGTGTGTTAGGGGATGGGGAGTTACTGGGTGTGGCTGGAACACGGTGCAGGACAGTGGAGGTGAGGGACTGGCGACCCATCAAGGCCTTCAGGGCTGGGTTAACAGGGATGTTGTTCTTCATATCAGACCCGTCCCACCAGGATGGGAGTCCTGCGAGGGCAGGGCTCTTTGTAGCTCAGGCACCCAGCCAGGTGCCTGGTAAATGCCCAGTAAGTAGCTCATGACTAAAATGAACAGATGATCTCATTTAATCCTCGCAAGAATCCTAAATGCTAGGTGCTGCTGTTATTAACTGTTCTTCTCGGAAGGGGAAGCTGAGGCTCAGAGAGGTAAACCACCTTGCTCAAGGTCACACAGCTGGTGAGCGGCAGAGCCTGTCTCGAAGCATAGAGTCCGCTCTGCCTGCGCTCTCAGAACGGGGCCAGCTCCCCGTGTGGCAGAGTAACATAAGCTGGTGGGATCTGAAGGAAGGCTGGGGGGTGGTTTGGGGAATGACTTCAGGAGAGTAGAGGGCGTGGAGGGGTGAGGGTAGGTTTCACATGCCCTCAGGAAGGGACTCGGCAGGACGTGTGACAGTGACTGAGGAGGGTTTGAAGGGGAGGAAGGTGAAGGAGGTGATGGGTACCCAGCGCTCCCCGAAGACAGCTTGCCTCCTTTGTCTCCACTCTGCAGTCTCCAATGGCCCTGTGGAGTCGGTCACCCTGGAGAACAGCCCGCTGGTGTGGAAGGAGGGGCGGCAGCTTCTCCGACAGTGAGTGCGCAGGACAGGGGTGGTGGGGTGGGGCAGGGAGAGGGACGTGTTTGGCTGGAGATAAGCCTGAAGACTCTGCAGCCCTTCCTGTCCCCCCTCGGGGTGGGACTGTGGACTGTCAGGACCCCTGTTGGTCACACTGTGGGTGGAGCCCAGCCTGGGAGGGAGGGCACACTTGCTACAGGAGGCAGGGTGGGGGGTGGGGGGGCTCTCTACTCTTGGGAAGTGACCCCAGATATCGCTCACTTTAAAAAAAAAAAAAAGGTGTTACGTTTTACTATTAAAGAGATCCATGTGTTTTAGAGAATGCAAGAGTTATTGGGAAACACAAAGAAAATCACTCATAATTCCACCACCCAAGGAATCTCATGCCCCTGTAAACATTTTGGCGACTCTGGGGGGGCTGTGTGTGTGTTTTATAAAAGCAGGTGCGTGTTTCTCTGTGTCTTCTACTGCCTTGTTTTCTCAAAGTGCTGTGGACGTCTTTCCACATAATTTAGTTAGGTTGCATCATCGTAAGAGCTATGGGGTCGTCTGTCCCATGGATGACCGTCACCTTCCATAGCCAGTCACTGCTCAGACATCATCCCATTGAAGATGCTTCCATAGCATGACAAGCACCAGGAAGGTTGTTTGTCCCTATCCCCGCTTTCCCTAAGCCAAGTGTCCGGAAGCTTGCCTTAACGATGGAACGGTTCTATAGGCAGCACTTGCCGGGGTGCCTGTTACTGCTGCGTACGTGCATTGATGCCTGGTGGAAATTCCCACGCGGCAGTATTCCCCCCAACACAGAAAGGCAGGGAGGGCGTGTGCTGGCAGGAGATGACACAGCTGGTAAGTGAGGGGGTCTGAGATGTGACCTCGGGCACTTGGCCCTCAGAGCCCAAGCTCTTCACCACCGTGTTCCCCTGCCTCTCCTCGGCCCCAGGCAGGCACACGGGGTGACACAGCAGGTGAGGGCAGGTGTGCTCCAGCCTGTGAGAGGTGGGTTCAGGGGTCCCAAAGGGACCAGGTCATGGTAAATGTAAAAGGCTTCTGAAGGGCCGGATATCCATAATTAATTTTTTTTCCCTGTTTGTAACTTTTAGACCTGTCCCAGCTAGCTTTCATTGTTTGAAATTGTGAAAGTAATAAATGCTCATTTGTAGAAGCGAGTAGAGTGAACTGTAAAGGTCGCTCTTACGTCTCTAATCCCTTATTCCAAAGGTCCAAGGTCACTGCTGGTGCACCGAGTATGTATCTTTCCAGGCCTCATGGGGGGCACGTTTCAAATATGTGTTTGCGTGTGGCCTGTACTTGTACACACGTTAACTCGTTTTTTGTTTTTTTTTTTTAGTTTTTTAAACAAACATGAATTGTGTGGCTCTCATAACTTAGGATTTTTGTTAAGCTGCTTATTGTGGCCATCTTGGCCCTGTGCCTCTGTTATTTTCTGCTTCGTGTCCCCATCAGTCATTTGCGGCCACAGTCGTCCGCAGTGGGCATGTAGCGTGGCTCCTGTGTCTTGGCTTTTCCGTACGGCATCCCCACTAGCATCTGTGTGACCGCATTGTGCCTGTATGTAAAGGTTTACCCTGGAAATAGACTTGAAAGTGACGCATTGGGGCCTGGGGTGCTTATTTAAAACACAGGCATGTAGTCTTAAATTGCTTCTCCAAAAAGCCTGTCCCCGTTTGCCTCAGCCCCTATCTGATATAAAGAAACCAGGAGACACCCGAGCTGCCCTGGTTCTGTCTCCCTGCAGGTACCTGGAAGAGGTGGGCTACACGGACACCATCCTGGACATGCGCTCCAAACGCGTGCGCTCCCTTCTGGGCCGCTCGTTGGAGCTCAACGGGGCCGTGGAGCCCAGCGAAGGGGGGCCCAGGGCCACGCCAGGTCCTGGGGGGCTCAGCGGTGGGGAGTCACTGCTGGTGAAACAGATAGAAGAGCAGATCAAGAGGTGAGCGCTTGGTGCGTCCTGACAGGCCCGGTCCTCTGTTGCCCCTCCTCCTGGTGATGGTCAGTGTCATAAAGTCAGCAGTGCTCCCGGGTGCTGCGGTGGCCACTTCCTTCCTGAAGCGTACTGTGGGCTGGTTTGTTCCAGAGCCCTCAGTCCCTTCGCTGTGGGATCCTTGGATCCTGTTCTGGGTCCCCCTGCGTGTCCTCTCCCATGGCATCGTGTTCATGCCCATATCATGCCGCAGCTCATGCCCAGCCCAGCCCCCCTCCGGAGGCTTAGGCCTTACACTGCTTAGCACATGGAGTGTCTCAGCACATGGAGGTTGGCCCTGGGTAGTGCGCTGGGGTCCAGTGGGGAGCCAAAATGCATGGCCGCCGGCCCAGGGACTTTTCCTTGTTCCTTCTCTTTTCCGTAGTTGTTACTCGTCAAAACAAGTCATTTAACGATTGCTGATGTTCAGTGCTGCAGGGAAAGGTGGAAAGGAGGAAGGACAGGGACATGGGCAATGGTGAGGGGCATTCTTCACGGAGGTGACAGTGGGCCGAGAACCACAGGAAAGGGGAGAGGAGGCCACACAAGTATTAGAAGGAGAATATTCTAGGCAGAAGGAGTGATGATTGTTAGGGTTCTACTTGGCACGTTTAGGAGCCCACAGCGAGTGAGCACATGGGGCTTGTGGTCTGTGGTGAGGTTGAAATCTCGGGAGTCAGATCAGATTGGGGCTGGAGCGGCCGCGATAGGCAGTTTGGAGTCTACGAGTTGTGGGAAGCCCGTGGTTTTGAGCAGGGGTGTGACACAGTCCGATGTGCTGGTTGGCTTGGAGAAGGAGGGTCCCTGGGGCCAGAGCGGGAGCCTCCTGTGTCTGCAAGACGTGGTGGATGTGAGTGGCGGAGGGCCTCTCCGCAGGTCTGCTTTTTAAAGAAATGGATGTGGGGGAAAGGAAGGAAGCGAGGGGGTGGCTCTGGGGTTTGGTCCAAGCAACAGGAGTGGCGTTGATTACAGTGGGGAGGGTGAGGGGTGGAAGGAATAGCAAGGGGCCTGTCGGGGGCAGGTGGTTTGTGGTGCTGGGTCACCCCCAGAACAAGTGATGAGCCGCCAGCCTGGAGCTCGACCGGGGGGCGTGGGGGGAGCGCTGCAGTCCGAACTCCCCTCCAGTTCACCAGTGTGCAGGTGGGATCTGAAAGCTGGAGGCATAGCACAGGAGGCTGAGTGGGAGTGGGGGGCCAGGATTGGGGAGTGGGGGGCACCTGAGCATACGTGCTCCGCCAGGAGGCTGTGCGCACGGTGGCTGGGGAGGGAACACCGGAGAGATCTGTCCTCCGAGCAGTGACCGTGAGCAGTTGGCAAGAACCGTCTAGAGGACCGACCTAGTGGCAAGAAAGAGATGTTTCATTTATCTGAACTTCGAATTGCACCTGCGTTTCTACCCTGGACTCAGGTTTGTCAGATATGTCCTTTGCTAAGATTTGTCATACGGTTGGAGGCATTGGACAGTCGGCCAGAAGTGAAAACGGGAGGCCATCTGTCAGTTAGGAGGGGACAGGCTCATTGACGGCGAGGCTGGCAGTAGGGGCACAAGCATTTGCGAAGTGACCAGTTCCTCTTTCCCGCCGGGCGTGTCTGCCACTTGTCTGACCTGCGCCGGGGTTTGCCCGGGCCGTGGGAAAGTGGGCTGTCGAGTCAGTGGTGCTTTCTCGGCTGCTCTCCTGACTCAGCACTGGCTCAGCACGTGCCCACGGATGCATGGTCAGGCCGGGGCTCGTGCTCCGGGCCTCAGAGCCCAGGAAGGAGGGGCCCGGTGTGGGGTCCGAGCGAGGGTGTTCTTGTTGGGGTGAGTGTGTGTCAGGAGGAGGCTGGGACCTGTGCCCCCTGTGTGATTGGGGTCCAGGCTCCTGTGGGGTCACAGTGGACTCAGCCCTCTTAAGAGTGGAGTCCAGGCTCTGGCCATGGCCCCTCGGCACCCTCCCATCTGAACTTTGTCACCTAGTGGGACTAATGCCCCCCTCTGCCCCCATGTCGTGGGCAGGAATGCGGCCAGCAAAGATGGCAAAGAGCGCATGAGTGGCTCGGTGCTGGAGCAGATCCCCTTCCTGCAGAACTGCGAGGACGAGGACAGCGACGAGGACGATGAGCTGGACGGCACACAGCACAGGAAGCCGCGCGTGAAGGTGCGCCCCCTCCCCTCTGCCCTCCGCGGGCACAGAGTTGCCCCTGAGGGTGCTCTCTGGGCTCCCTTCATGGCCCGGTCTGTGTGGCCTGACTCTGTACCTTCCCAGGGTCCCTGGCCCCTCTCGGCCAAGCCCCTGCCTCAATGCTGTGTCAGGGCCGGCCTGTCCCTCCCCACCCATCTTCTCCCGTCCTCCCTTCAGCTCACACGTTCCCCAGAGGCCTGGACCTTCCGGCCTGGGCTGGCCATGCGCTGCCCTCTCACAGCGTGCTCCCTTGGCCTAGCCTCATCACTGTTGGCGTTGAGATATTGTTGGGGTGGCTGTAGCTCTCTGTCTTCTCCCTCAGTAGACCGCGAGCTCTGCCAGGCAGCGACTGGGGGGTTTCCTTGCTCTTCTCTCCCCAGCACCCAGAATGCATGTGGTGGGGCCCTGGGTTCAGTCTGGGGCCAGGATGGGGGTCCCATGGGGACTTTGTAGGCGCGAGTGTCCTGTCTGTTCTTGTGTCAGGACCTAAGCCCAGGGCCACCCTGCAGGGTAGAGTGCAGATCTAAGCGTGGCTTCACGGTAATGGCTTCCACTGTGCTTCACCCCTGCTTCTCAGCTTCCCGAGCCACCGTGC
The DNA here is from genome assembly GCF_022355385.1 of Mustela nigripes. Taxonomy (NCBI): domain Eukaryota; kingdom Metazoa; phylum Chordata; class Mammalia; order Carnivora; family Mustelidae; genus Mustela; species Mustela nigripes. Next base: position 7,320,472 of record NC_081573.1, read on the forward strand.
TGCTGCTGCTGTTCAGTGCCACTAGCCTGAGGCATGGCCTAGGCTGCTCTGGCCAATAAGTGTCAGTTTGGGCCTTGTGGGTCTAGCCCTGAGCCAGCAGCAGCAACGTGGAGACAGAGGTCCAGTCCCTGGCTTGGCGGAGCTTGTGGCCAGCGGCATGCCCATGCAGGGACCCTGTGTGTGGCCTTCCCATCAGAACCCCTCCCTGCCTCCTTCCGCCTCACCATAGCACCCCTCCTCCAGGCAGCCCTCTCTGACCTCTCACCCAGACCACTCTGGGTCTACCCTGCCTGGTGCCCCATGGCTGTGTGGGACCAGCCTTGTCTCCAGTGTCCCCAGTATGGCTAAGCACAGGGTCCCGCCTGGTATGGGTGCTCAGGGAACACACAGAGCCAGCGTGCTAGAGCTGGGTTATGGGAAAGTCGGGATGGTGCTGAGTCTGGGCCTCTACCCCTGTTCCTGCTCCTTCCCACCCCTGTTGGGATTTTCACTCCTTTCTCAGTCCTTACCTCATCCTCATCTGGGAAGCCTGCCCGCTCCTCTCTGCTCCTCCCAGTGGAGATGATCGCTGGCTTTCCGTGCTCCCTTAGGCCTTTGACTGTCACCGTTCTTGTCCCGCCGGCCCAGTGGGGTGGCTTATTGTGCAGGGGTCCCAAGGCCCCCCAGGCCCCCTCTCACCCGCAGACCTGCAGTGATCAGGCAGATTCAAAAGGCCTGCGAGAGTGGCCGTTGGTCTGGCACTTTGGGCATGTGATTCTGTCTGAGCTGCAGTTTCGGAACCCTTGCCTCTGGGTTGTTAAAGATTTAATTAACATGAACTCATGCCCAGAAAGCCCTTTGCTATGCTGGGTCTGGCTGCACCGAGTGCTCAGGGATGGCAGCGTGAGCCGAGCCGGGCACAGCGGGCAGAACAGGGGTACTCAGGAACCCTGTCTTGTGGACCCGGGAGGACGCCTGTTACGCTGCCGTGCTCCTCTTGAGCCCGAAGCCCCCATTGCCTCTCCGGGCATGCTGGCTGAACCTGGACCCCGGCTCTTCCACGGGGAAGGAAGGGCAGGTCACTGTGTCCTGTCCCTCTCCCTCCTGTCCTCCCACAGAGGCTGGCCTCTGGATGCCTGAGCGGTTTTGACTGCAGTCCTGGCTTGGACTGCTGAGCCTGTGGGAGGGTGAGCCGCGCCCTCGAGGAGCTTGTGGTCTGAGTGTGGCTGGTCCTGGGGGTGCCCGGGCCTCGGTCCAGTTAGGGAACGCTGAGGAGAGACAAGCTTCCCCTGAAGAGGCAGCGTTTGAGGCGGGGGTGGACAGAGCCCCAGTGTAGGGAGGGGGTATGTTCATAAGCCAACACTTGAAGCAGAAGTCAGCATTCGAAACTGTTAGTGAGAATTCTGGGGTTCCCTTAAGCCATTTTCTGGCTTAAGAAACACAGCTTCTGGGCGCCTGGGTGGCTCAGTGGGTTAAGCCGCTGCCTTCGGCTCAGGTCATGATCTCAGGGTCCTGGGATCGAGTCCCGCATCGGGCTCTCTGCTCAGCAGGGAGCCTGCTTCCCCTCTCTCTCTCTGCCTGCCTCTCCGTCTACTTGTGATTTCTCTCTGTCAAATAAATAAATAAATAAAATCTTTAAAAAAAAAAAAAAAAAAGAAACACAGCTTCTGGGTGGCCCTTTGTGTACGATGTGGTGACATCAGGCAGAACATGTCACTGTGGAAGGCTGTGCGTGAAAGGCATCCATGTGGGGAAGTGCGGGTGCCATGATGCCCCAAAACCCCAAGTCTGAGCGGGGGTCCCAGTGCACACATCGAGGCACACGGGAGGATGGGTTCCTAGCGCTGGGGCTGGCAAGGAGCTGCCTCTGAAGGCGCCCAGCAGGGGGAGCACGGCAGCCCTGAGTGTACTGAGGGGGGCCCTGCGGGGGGGTGGGGGGGCGCTCTGGGAGAAGGGAAGCAGGGCCGCCCCTGGTGCAGGACGGTTCTGAGCAGGGCAAAGCCAACGCCGGGAGCCCTGGCTTCTCTGCCCTGGAAACCCGTTGGGCTCAGGCTCCCAGCCAGAGCCTCCTGACCTGTCTGGCTTTTTCCATGCGCAGCTGCCCTCCAAGGCCCTGGTGCCTGAGATGGAGGACGAGGATGAGGAGGATGACTCTGAAGACGCCATCAATGAGTTTGATTTCTTGGGCTCAGGAGAGGAGGGGGAGGGCTCCCCGGACCCTCGACGGTGCACTGGAGAGGGGACCCACCACGAGCTGGGTAAGTGGCGGGTTTCCTGGCCAGCCTTCCTCACCGGGCGAGGCAGCTGCTTCCTGCTCCGGAGTCTCCACCGGACGGATACGCTTCCTGAGAGGAGGCTGGCCCAGGAGAGCAGGAGGCCCATACCGTGGTGGCCAGGCCCTCACCCCTTCCCTGGAAAATCCCTGCAGGGGTGCAGCAGCCCAGCTTTTCCTGGAGTGGGGCCTCCAGCCCTCCCTGAGAGTGGCTAGTCCTTGGTGGCCTGCAGGGAGGAAGAGGATGAGGACCCTGTGGGGAGAGGCAGACAGGGCAGGGCCGCACCTTCCTCCTGCCCCGTGACTCTGAGCTGTGAGGCCCTCAGTGGTCACGTAGGATGGCTAGGGACTTGAGGCTCCTGCCATGCTGGGACTGACAGTAGCCCCAGCTCAGTCTGTCGTCTCCGCCCATCCCCCACTCCCACCTTGAGCCCTCTGTGGGATTAGCCCTTCCTGGCTGCCCCACATTTGCAGGAGGGGAGGCTGGTGGCTGGGTGGGTTAGTGGGCAACTCCAGCCCTTTGCTTTTGTTCCCCCAGAAAGCCGGCGGGTCAAACTCCAGGGCATTTTGGCCGACCTTCGGGATGTAGATGGGCTGCCCCCTAAAGTGACTGGTCCCCCTCCTGGCACACCCCAGCCCCGGCCACACGAAGGTAAGAGGCCCCTCCCCAAAGCCCGGTCCCCTGGGGCCCACGGCAGAGGGGGAGCTGCAGAGCTAAGCCCAGAGCTTCTGTGGCCTCAGGGTCAGAGCCTGGCCTCTAGTCTGCAGCCTCCCTGTCGCAAAAGTTCGTCTGTCTGTCTGTCTCCCTTTTCTCGTCTGTCCTGCCCTGTCTGTCCGTCTGTCTCTCCCTGTCTCTTTCTTTCCAGCTGTGATTCTTGATCTTGTGCTCTCCCTGTCTCTCTGACTTCTTGCTTATCTCCCTTTCTGCCTCTTTCTGTCTTTCTCTCTCTCTCCCTGCCCCTCTCTGCCCCCGCCCTCCCCTACCCCTACCAGGTTCCTTTGGCTTCTCCTCAGACGTTTTCATCATGGACACTATCGGGGGCGGGGAGGTGAGCCTGGGGGACTTGGCAGATCTCACCGTTACCAACGACAACGACCTCAGCTGTGATGTAAGTTCTTGGGTCCCCCCCCCCCGCGGGTCCTCACTGGGCGTCCCGCATCATGCCTGCTCTCGCTGAGCTCTGACTGGGTGCCCTGCCTGCGCTTGGCCCCCTTGTGGGAGGGTGCTGTGAGGTCATTCGGCAGCTCACCCTGGTTTACCAGGAGTTGTGGACATGGCCGGGGGGTGCAGGGCTTGAGGGGGTTCCTGAGGTACGGGACCTGGTGCCCGGCTCCTGCAGGTGCTGCACCCTTCCACCCCGGCTTATGTGCGTCCGGCGTCCAGGCCCCCCACGGGCTCAGTGCAGGGCGAGGGGGCAGCATCTGAGGAAGGGGACCGTGGGGCGGCACAGCGCAGGGAAGATGGTCTGTTGGGGGGGGGGGGGGGGGGCACTGAGCTGACTTGTGCAGCCAGAAACCGCAAGAGCAGGTGCGAGCGGGGCTGGTGGGCAGAAGGGCCAGGAAGGAGGTGTCAGGGCCAAGTGTTCGGAGCCCAGCACTCGCAGCGGGCCCTCTGGCCATCTGGGATTCTGTGCGTCAGGTGCGCGTGTGTGTTTCCCCGTGGCAGAACAGCTGCCACAGCCCTTAGCCAGATCTTGAATACTTGGTGACCCCAGCAAGGTTGGGGCACGGCTGTGGGATGCCCGGAAGGCAGGCTTCCAGGGTGCAGGCTTTGGGCAGGGGTGTGCCCGTGAGGGCATACCCGCACAGCGGCGGAGGCTCAGGGGTGACGGCACAAGTGGGGACCGTGGGGGGTGGAGTCCACGTGAAGGGGTTGGTCAGGTGTGAATAGGACACCGAGTCTCTCCTGACATTCTGCTCGTCCTCTTTGCCAGCTGGTTGCCCCTGGGTTCCCCCCCAGAGAGTCCACCACTGTCCACCAGGGCCTGGGCAGTGTCTCTGGCACACACACGCACCCCTCCCCCGCAGGTCACTGGTTCTGCTCCCCATTCTCCTCCCACTGTGTGGACCTGTCCCCATTTCCACTCCCCAGCATGTGCTCTGCATGCCCTTCTCTTTCCCTGAGAGGCTTTTCTCCACCCCTTAGCCTTCCTCAGCCACCCACATCTTCCCCGGTCCGCGTCTTTTCCCTGCTCTAAACCCTCCTAGGCTCCCTGTTTCCCTCGGGGTGAGATGCAGGTTCCCGGACGCAGCTCTGGCCTCAGCTCTGGCACACGCGGTGTCCTTCCTCAGTCAACTCGCCTGATCTGGTTAAGGCCTGCTCCTTTGGTGTCTTCTCAGGAAAGCCTCACTCATGGCCACAGAGCCAGCCAGGCTGCTTGGGCACCTCTTCCCGGTCCGTTTTTAATTCCTAGCGCTGCTCAGAGTTTATAGTCCCGGGCACTGGGGGGCGATCTGACAGTCTTCCCCGAGCCCCCTCTGAGCTGACTGCCCCGAAAGCAGCTTGTGCCTGCACTCTGTAGGACTCAGTGAGCGAGGGGGGCTGCAGGCGGGGAGCCCGGGGCTGGAGGCTATTTGGGGGTGCTCCACGGGGCTCTGGCTGATTTGACATCCTGGATGCCAGTCTGTGTCTGCGGGAATGCGGGGGCACTGAGGTAGCTCCCCCCCTTGGCCCAGCTCTCTGACAGCAAAGATGCCTTTAAGAAGACGTGGAACCCCAAATTCACTCTCCGCTCACACTACGATGGCGTGCGCTCCCTGGCTTTCCACCACAGCCAGTCTGCCTTGCTCACTGCCTCTGAGGACGGCACGCTCAAGCTGTGGAACCTGCAAAAGGCTGTCACAGCCAAGAAGTGAGGGTGCAACCGAGGGCTGGGAGGGGGATCTGGGTTCAGGGTGAGGAGGGGCTCTTGGTGACGCTGGGCTTCCTCCCGCAGGAACGCTGCACTCGATGTGGAACCTATCCATGCCTTCCGGGCTCATAGGTAGGGCAGTGCCCCTGAAGGGAGTTTGGCCCCTGGCCTGCCCACTGCTACCTCAAGGGGGCCCTCTGCACACGCACCCCATTGCTCCTGGTGCTCTGCAGACTGAGGTGCCCCATAGCTGGTTCTCAGCCTAGCCTTTGGAGTTGGAAACGGGCCTGAGGAGATGGGGGAAGGCAGGCCTGGGGGGAGGACAACCAAAGCCCCAGATGCTGAATTCCTTTTGGCCATCCTTGAAAAATCTGGCATAAGGCTTGAAGGTCCCATGCAGGGGGCCTGGGGAGGGGTGAGATTGAGTGTTTCATCGCCCCTCCACCACCTGTGCGTCCTGCAGGGGCCCTGTGTTGGCAGTGGCCATGGGCAGCAACAGTGAGTGCTGCTACAGTGGGGGGGCGGACGCCCGCATCCACAGCTGGAAGATTCCAGACCTCAACATGGACCCCTACGATGGTTACGGTGAGGACAGCTCCCTCCACCCACCTGCTCACTGTGTCCATGGGAGCCCCTGCATTCCCCCTGCATCCCCCTGTGCCTGACCGTGTGCCCCAACCCAGGGTAGCATGGAGCAGAGTGTTTATTTCGTGATGGGGGTCGGACAGGCTGAGGCAGGAAAGAGATGGCCTGGGGGGACTGCCTTCCAGGGGACCTGGGGGGTGAGCTACCCAGCCCATGCACGGCGGGCTCTGGCGGTGCCTTCTGGGGGCTGAGCGCAGGGAGGTGGCAGCGAGAAGTCGAGCAGGGAGAGGGGAAGTTAGTTGGGTGGGGCTGTAGGGAGTCTGCACGATCCTTGGTATACCTTTAACAGCTAAGTGCAGAAGTGACCACACTCGTTTCTGTTCAGTGTCTGTCCCGTCCCTGGTGATGGTTCTTTCGATAACTCTCTTAATGACACACACGGCTGTGTGGCATTTTGTCAGGTGGAGTTTAAAGGTCTGTATCTCCCCTTGAGGATCTTACGCTGTTTTCCTCAAAAACAGTCCCCACCCTGTGAAAGGTCAGGGGGTCAGTCCCAGGGAGTATGCGCTCTGGGCCAGGCAAGCTGCCCCACACTGGGGGTCGGTGGGGCCTGAACAGAGCGGCCCGTGCGGACTTGAGTGACCAGGGAGGCAGGGCTTGTGCCTGGGGCCGGGCCAGGGGGGTGGTTAGGGGGGTTGGGGAGGGCTGCAAGGAGCATGGCCAGTCCAACTCAGAGGGTCCAAACTGCAAAGGGTCTGGGGACCCCAGAGCTACCATTGTCCCTTCTCCCCTTAACTGAGAATCACGTACCAAGCGCCTGTTTCGTGGGTCCTGTGGGGTTGGCAATAAACAGGGGGCATCCCTGCCCTCTGAGCTTCCATTCTGGGTTGCTTTTGGAGCCCTCAGATTTTTTCAGAACCACCAGTGGTCAGAGTATGAGCAGCTGGCTGGGCAGGTTCCTGTGGAGACGGCTCAAGGCCATGAGGAAGCTGGGGACGAAGCTGGGCGAATGGGGGGTCCCCAGCCCAGTCACCTGGTTCTCAGTAGAGTTGTGCTAGAGCTGGTTAGGTAGGGGCTGGCGGCCCTGACATGGCTTGTTTCCTCCCTTCGGTGTGCCTAGACCCAAGCGTGCTGAGCCATGTCCTGGAGGGCCATGGGGATGCTGTATGGGGCCTAGCCTTCAGTCCTGCCTCCCAGCGCCTGGCCTCCTGCTCTGCCGACGGCACCATCCGTATCTGGGATCCCAGCAGCAGCCCAGCCTGTCTCTGTACCTTCCTCACAGCCAGCGGTGAGTGGTGGGAACAGGCCTGGAGGGACGCCAACACCTCATGGAGGAGCCTTGTAGAGTTGGAGGCCCCAACAGGAGCATGAGGGCACAGGCTTCCCAAGTCCTGTCCTGTAGCCCCAGGGCAGGACCGGGTCTGTTAAGCAGCCTTCCCTTCCCTCTGTCCTCAGATCATGGGATCCCCACCTCAGTGGCCTTCACCAGCACCGAGCCTGCCCACATTGTGGCATCCTTCCGCTCTGGCGACACCGTCTTGTATGACCTGGAGGCTGGCAGTGCCCTCCTCTCGCTGGAATCCCGGGGGAGCAGCGGTAAGAGGGGCCCAAGTGCCCAGGGCTGGTGTCTGAGTGCCCGCAGGGCCTCAGTCCCTCCTGTGGCTTTGGTGACCCGACATCCAGTGAGCAGAGGATGGTTTCCATACCTGCTTCAGGGGATCTGGGTGGGAAGGAGAAAAGCCCCAGCTGCCACCACTGTGGCCAGCACGGGGCTCTCAGGAAGGCCAAGGGAAGAGAGATCATCAGGGACTTACCTGTCAGGCGTCTTGGAGGAGTGGGTGGCCTGTGTGGGTGGCTGTTCCCTATCCTGTGCCACCCCTGGGAGGGCGTGGTGCGCGTCTTGCAGATGAAGCACTGTGGTCCCAAGCAGGAGAGCGCCGGGCGGGGGGCAGGGCTGTGGACCGTGGTTCTCCTCTTGTCTTTGTCCTGGTCTCCCTAATTTCTCCCATGTTCTTCCCTTCTTGCCTTCTAGGCCCAACCCAGATCAACCAGGTGGTGAGTCACCCGAACCAGCCCCTCACCATCACCGCCCATGATGACAGAGGCATCCGCTTCCTGGACAGCCGGACAGGTGAGGCCCCGCCTTCCTGACCCCCGCTCCCTCATGCCCCTGGGGGGACTGCCCACGTGGCAGGCTCTCGGCATCCAAACTGGGCCTCTGCCTTCCCAGGCAAGGTGGCAAGGGACAGTAACCTGCCACCCACCCTTCCTCCCCAGGGAAATCTGTGCACTCCATGGTTGCCCACCTGGACGCAGTCACCTGCCTGGCCGTGGACCCCAATGGTGTGTTCCTGATGTCGGGAAGTAAGTCGGGACCCTCGGGGCTCCTAAGGAGAGGGTGTGTGGGAGCGGAAGAGGAGGAGACTTGGGCAATGGTCACGGAGGGTTGCTCCAGGGCTCCCTGAGGTGGGGGAGCGGGGGCAGGGGGCCTCTCAGCAAAGCATCCTGCACGCAGAGCCTCCTGGAGGCGTTTGCCTGCATCTCGGTTCACGCAGGTAACCCTCTTGGGTGGGGGTGTCGTGCCTGCCGTGTGGACGTGTCACAAAAGGGACAGACTTTGGTTACAGCGTAGTGACTTGGGTGCAGGAGTGAAGTTGGGGTCTGGGTCTTGGTCCTCATGGGGTCCTTAGCATTTGGCAGCATGTGCTGTGTGTGGATGCGGGCGCAGAAGCCCAACTCCTGTGCAGCCAGGCCCCAGAAGGATGGGGTGGCACGTGGGCAGATGGAGAAGGGGCTGTAGCTGCCCAGGGAGCTGAAGCTTGTGCACGGCTCATCAGGGAAGCCATGGGCAAGGGGCCTCCTGCCACTCGCCTCTGGTCCCCGCCGACAGAGCCTGTGGGAGGTGACGAGTGAGCCTGTTCTCCATCTGTCCTGTGATAGTAGCAGCTGATGGTAGAAGAGGTGGTCAGTGAGATCGAGTCCAGGAAGGAGAAGCTTTGGGACAAGGCCCAGGGCCCCTCTGTGAGGGACAAACAGAGCCAGCCTCTACCACAGCCGGCCCAGTCTTTCTAACACCTGAGTCAGGCCGTGTCCGTAGATAGCTCATGCATCAAGGCCCAGTCCTGTCTGCTCCCCAGTCTCGGACCACCCCCCTCCCCCACCGGCCCAGTGCTCCTACTTGGGCTCTGCCAGCCGTACCCACCTCTCGCCAGTCCTCAGAACCTTCCCTTGGCCCACCCCGCTGTCTCCCAGGCTCTTCCTCCCGATACCCCCTTGGCCATTCTGTCATCACACTGACCAGGGCCCACAGCACTGCTGAGCCCCTGCAGGATTCGTTCTGCTGTCTCGTTTCCTCCCTGCCACACTGGCATGTCAGCAGCCCCAGGGCAGGGAGCTTGGCCTGGTTGGCCTGGTACATTCACTGTGCCCCCCAGGGCTGAGTACACAGATGCCCAGTGAATGCTCGGCCACCGGATGGGTGGATGGCGGGGTGGGCATCCAAAGATGGCTGGAGAAGAGGCTGGTCCGTCCAGAGGCTGAGGGTCAGAGGAGCCAGGGTACGTGTCGGGGGACAGCCCTTTCTGCTCCCGCACCTGCGCAGGCCACGACTGTTCCCTGCGCCTGTGGAGCCTGGACAACAAAACATGCGTGCAAGAGATCACAGCCCACCGCAAGAAGCACGAGGAGGCCATCCACGCTGTTGCCTGCCACCCCAGCAAGGCCCTCATCGCCAGCGCCGGCGCCGACGCCCTGGCCAAGGTCTTCGTGTGATGCCCGCCTGGCCCCGCCCTGGCCGCCGCACTGGCTGGGGAAGGGGCCGGGCAGGTGGCGTTGAGGTGAGGGGTGGGACAGGAGGGAGGCTCGGCCTGGGTGGGTAGAAACCCCCCGCCTCCTCACCCCAAGTGGGACCTCACGTGTCCCTTCGCTTGGCCCTTCTAAAGGGTTCTGTGTCCCAGGGTGGTGGCTGAGGCACCTTGTGCGAATCATCGAGGTAGCAGCCCCTGGGCATCGTGGGGGGTAGCCAAGGCGGCCTGAGCTCTGGTACCTGGGGCATCACGCTCCAGCCTGCCTTCCTTCTCTCTACCTCAGGAGACTCCCAGCCTCCCTGGAGGCCCGGCCTCTTCCCGCCTGCCTGGGAACCTGGTGGTGCTAACGGCCCTTTCCCCAGGAGGCCATCCCCCACGGCCTGTCCTTCCCCAAGCATCCAGCCTGGGGAGCAGCCTCCTTCAGGAATCCCCCTCCAGGATGGCCTCAGGGAGTTTCCTCTCTGTTGCCCTGACGCCCAGTCCTGGTATCAGAGCTGCCGTCTCGGGTGTAGCACAGCCAAGGCTGGGTGTCCTGGGGGATCAACTTTTCCAAGATGCCAGAAGGTGCCAGGTTCTCTCTTTGAACCCCCGACTCCCCTTCTCCATCTTCCCAGACCTGAGTGGGAGCTGTGCTTGAAGGAGCCCCAGGTGCCACTACTCTGGGTACCCTGGGAAGCCATGGAAGCTGGCTGGACCCTGGGCTGTCCTCAGGGGGAGTGCCCAGCCTGGCCCACCCCAGAAGCACTCCCAGTCTCCCACCCTCCCCTCCAGTTCCCTCAACACAGCTTTCCAGACACTACCCAGCGCCTCCAGGGCCAGTAACTGCCTGGGGAATAGGTGATGCCCTCAGGGGAGGCGCCTACCCCTACCTCCCCCACCGCTCCCAGCACTCTTCCAGAGGCAGCCCCCTAGCCCCCATGGGGTCACCCATGGGGACAGATGGCCTTCTCTTGCCCCTTCTTGGGGCATGGAGGCTGGAGGGGGCCCCCGGGTCCCCCACAACTCCCTGTATATCTGTATAAATAAATGGGATGTTAATGGAGCCCTGTCCCCCACCCCCATGTCGTTATCACTGTGTGATAGTCTGTCTCCTCTCCTGGCCCTCCACTTTCTTCCTCTATTTATTTCACTCTTTTTTGGGTTCCACCCTGGGCCCTCGCGCCCCCTTCCAGGTTCCTGTTTATAAGCCCCCATCCCCCGTGCCCTGGACTTGGATGTGAGAGTTGTCTCAATAAACCCTTTGGAGTAAGATGGGTGGTGGCGCTGACTGTCAGGGGACTGAGGGGGCCAGGACTTTGGGAGATGAGTCTGGAGCTCTGCCTGGGCTGGGTGGAGCTCACGGAGGGGATATGGTGGGCTGGGGTTTTGTGGTAGGGTGGGGGGCGGGAAGAGAGGGGCCCAGAGTTTGGGCAGGGTGTGGGTGGAGGCCCGGAAATGGGGCACAGGACCGAATCTCCCGTGCCCCTCCTTTCTGTTCCTAAGTACTCCCTCCCCAGGGGCCTCAGAAGCAGCCTGGGGACAGAGCCCTGACAAGCAGATGATGTGAGGTGACAGATCAAGGCCTTCCCCTTCCCCCCACCCGCCCCCCCCATATGATGGGTGGTAGGAGGCCCAAGGGCTAGCTAGCCCCAAGCACTTCACCCCCCACCTTCCCTTCTCTCCCCATGTGGGCCTGGGCTTCCGTGGAGCCTCATCTCATATGGAGTGGGGACTGGAGACCCCGAGACCCGCACCCCAGCATGCCTCTACCCTTTGGGGAGTGGCTGCAAAGGCACCGGCTATGGAGGTGCCCAGTCCCTAGCTGCTGGTGCCTTGATGAGCCCCTACCCTCCACCAGGTCAGTTCCGCACTAACAGGAGCCAGAGCCTGTGCTCAGTTCCTCACATGCTGCTTCACTGGATCCTCACAACAACCTCAGGAAGTGAGGATCAGGAACACAAGTTACAGAAGACGAGATGGGGAGGCGCCACTCAGGGCCCCCAGCGGGTCATCAGAATCCGTAGCCAGTCCCGTGGGGCTCCCTCTGCATATTTTGGGGCTTCAGCATCCTCTACAACGGGCCTGATGCCAATGCCCACCCTCTCAGGGCCCTGGGAACATTTGAAGAAGGACGCAGGTGGCCAGATGGCCATCAGGTGAACACTGATAGGAGCCTAGCTACAAGCTCCACGTGGCCCCACTCCCCCCTCATCCTTCTGAGCTCTGAGCATCTTCCCCAGGTGGTGGTTTGGGTTTTCACTCCAGCCTCAGACTTCCTTCCCCAGCCCCCGCCAGCCCCCGGATGTGGTGGCAGAGTCACTACTGTACCGACCTCAGCTGCCCCCAGCAGCCCTTTAGCGGGAAGGGGGGGCTCCTCTCTAGGTCCCTATCCCCCACTAGCAGGGAACCCAGGAGGGCATGTGGCCTGTCTCTGCCAGAATGCCTTTGAAGCTCAAAGCCAGGCCTTGATCTCTCAGTGAAGGGGGTGGGCCTGGCAGCAGCTCTCATGGTGATCTTGGACAAGTCATTTTGTCCCTAGGGGGTTCAGTTTCCTGAATGTAAACTAAACGGCAGCCGCTCTCTCATTATTAGGTGGGAGGAGAAATCCAGCCTGAGGGGCTCCTGAACGTGCTGAAGAGCTGTTTTAGCCCAAGCCTAGCACCTCACATAGTAGTAGGTCAGCATTCAGTACTGGCTGGCTGGATGACTGAACGAACGGCCTCCTAAACACCTGAGAGCTTGAGGTGCCCACCCCTTTATGTCTAAAGGGTTCTGTGGTGGCCACCGCCTACTGAACTTAAGCCCTGTGCCACCATCTCATTAATCCCAAAAGACCGTCTGGGCACAGTCCTGTCACTGTCCTATCTAAGAAACCGGACCAGAGAGGGGAAACCACCTACCTAAAGCCACAGTCAGACGCGTGCACACTGCCCCCCGCCAACAACCAATTATCTAGAAGGTGGGATGGGTGTGCTGTCCTCCCTGGGGACCCTTTCAGCTAACCCCCCCAACCCCCCAGGTCTGTGGCTCTTCACTCTTCTGAGGCCTGGGGCAGAGTGGGGAGCTCACTGAAGGAAACGGCACCCCTGCCCCACCGGCCCTGTGTCTGAGCGGCCCTGCGCAGATAACCCAGCCCCGGCCCCTCCAGTTGCCTTCGAGCACCTCGTCAAGGCTGCCAGAGACGGGAGGCAAGGTCCTTCCCGCCCATCAGGAGGTGGCTGTCTTCCCACCCGTGTAATGGGCTACATCACAGCACCTACAGTACTGCCTCCCCTGCGCAGGGTAGGGGAGTGGGGAGGACGACGCTCTGCGAAGAGACAGGCTGAACCCAGAGGTCGCAAAGCGGGCTGGACCTGACACTGGTTTCCCACCTTTTCCCCTGCGGTGGGCGCCGGATGCAGACCAGGCTAGCCTAGACGGTCCCCTACCTTAAAGGGCCAGGCCCCTCCTCAGCCCCAGCCCCGCGACCGGTGGCTCGCCCCTCCTCTCCAGCTCAGGGAATAGTTAACTTTCCAGACCTGGGTGTGTTGGGGGAAGGAATCAGTCCCGGATCCCTACCGGGTATCTCGCACCCCAGACACCCGGACCCGGGCGGGGCTGGTGACGCCCCCGACTCGGAGGTGACGGGCCCGCCCTCCCCTTCCGCCCCCGGCCCCCACCAGGCTCCGCCCCTCTCCAACGTCACCGAGGCCCGCGCGGATTGGCCGACTGCGCCATAGCTCCAGACACTTCCTTCTGGGCCGCAGCCGCAGAGTTAAACTTTGGAGGGGGGAAAAAGAGCCACCGGCGCCCAGCGCCGGGCGACCCTCCCTCTCCCCGCCCCCGCTCCGCCGCCGGCAATGCCCCCTTCTCTGCGGCCCCCGACCGAATTTTTCTCCAACTTCTGAGACCCGTGAGATTCCCTGCTTAGCAGCCCGGCCCTCGGGATATCTGCCTATCCCCGGGCCCGTCGGATCCTTGGGATCTACTCGATCACCGACTCAGAGACTCCTGTCCTCCACCCCCAAGGTCTGATGAATCCCTCGGGTCCCCTTCTTAATTGGATTCTCGTCTTAGAGCCACTGGATTGTGGGATTCCCCCTGCTGCCTTCTCAAGGCTTTCTCTCCCCAAGGGGCTTTTGGATCCTGGGCTCTCCTGATCCCTGAGATCCCGACCTACTGGATTTTCTTGATTTCTTGGAATCTCTCAAGCGCTGGGTCCCTCAAACCATTAGATTTCTCCTTTATGATTCCCGGGCGTTTGACCCACAGGATTGCCTTTCTTTAATTTCCCAGGGTCTCGCCATCCTCGAGCGCCCTCAACCTGCTAGGTTTCTTTTCTCGTATCCCCGGAATCCCCGTGCTTCCACCACCAGATTACGGGCTCCCTCGGATCCAGTGACCCGGCTTCCCCGGGCTCCTTCAGCCGCATCCCGGGTGGGCGCCGGGAAACCAGTCCCGGGACCTCTCCCCGACCCACCCATGGCCGCCTCCCCTTCCCATCTCGCCGGGCTCCCAGGCTCTCCCGGGCCGGGGTCTCCTCCGCCCCCCGGCGGCTTGGAGTTGCAGTCGCCGCCACCGCAACTGGCCCAGGTCCCAGCTCCGAGCTCCGGGGTCTCCTTCCACATCCAGATCGGCCTGACCCGCGAGTTTGTGCTGCTCCCCACCGCCTCTGAGCTGGCCCATGTGAAGCAGCTGGCTTGCTCCATCGTGGACCAGAAGGTGAGAGCGCAGGGTTCCTCCCAACTGGCTTGGGGAGAGGTCCGGAGAGGGTGGGGGTGCCGGCAGAGGTGGCCAGGAGCTTGGCATAGAGGAAGGGGAGAAAAGGAGGATTAAGCCTTGGGCGACTGGGGGGATGGGGATGGGGCGTTTAGCCTCCAGTTGGCTCCTGACCCCACTACCCGTTGGAGGGAGGCCTGGGCAGGGGCGGGGTGCTCCAAAGGCCTCCCCAAATTGCGTGTCCCTGCGTGTTATTGTTTTCTGCAGCCAGCAGGGAGGAAGGGAGGGGCCAGCTAGGTGTGGAAGTGAGCAGGAAGGGACAGGTCGGGGAGGGGGGCAGATGGGGGACCTCTCCATTCAAGCCCACCCCGACTTCCCATTTGGTGGAAACAGTAGAAATTGAAGCCGCCCTGGCCATGGCTATCGGGTGACATGTGTGGGTGTGGGTGCCTGCCACAGCTGCCAGGGGCAAGTGAGGTCTCCGAGTCCAATCTCTACCCTCCCCCAGGCCAGAGATGTGTGTCAAGAGGCAGGCACCTCTTTGGAACCCCCAGAGACTCTGGGGACTCTGTCCCCTCTCCTAATCACAGTGTCCCCACCCCTCAGATCTGATGCTGGCCTATTAAAACCCACCTTTCCCAACCCCACCCTACTCTTAGTTTTGGACACGAGGGTGGGAAACTGGGGATCATGGCAAGGAGAAACCAGGTGGAACTCAGTGCCTGCATTCTAGAATGTTGAAAGTTAGGAGAGTGGGCTTTCCTATTGTTGGAATTCTACACTTTGAAAATGTTGAATATTACAATTCTAGATTATTCGACTATGCCACTGCTAGGTAATCGAACTCCTCTGATATCAAAGTGTCCGGGGGCACCTGGCTGCCTCAGTCAGTGGAACATGGGACTCTTGATCTCAGGGTCATGAATTCCACCCCCATGTTAGGCATAAAGCTTGCTTAAAAAAAAAAAAAAAAGACAAAGACAAACAAATTGTCCAAACATTAGGATCCTAGGTTGTTGGAATACTAAAACAATCAAATGTTAGACTAATAGAATTAGAATTCTAGATTGTTCGGATAGGCCACTGCTAGGTAATCGAACTCCTCTGAGTGTTCCAACATTAGATTCTAGGTTGTTGGAATCCTCAAACATTAAAATGATAGAATATTAGATTCCTGGATTGTTGGAATCCTAGAATGTTAAAGTGTTAGAATTTTGGAATGGTGGGTTGTTGAAATCCTTTAATAGTAAGACATTCAAATGAACCCCAGTTTATTAGAGTCCTAGGACATGAAAATACCAGATTGCTCCTGATCTAGGTTGTTGAAATCCTGAAACGTCATGATAATGCACTGGAACCTAAGATATCCGTATCCTATAGCATGTGAGCATGTTAGAATCCCAAAATGTTCAAATTCCAGCATCTTCTCAGAACCCTAGAAATGAATTCTTTGGGCTTCAGAGAAACATGGGGGAACTGTGCCAACTCCCCCAATTTTATAGACAGGGAAACTGAAGCTTAGATACAGATCCCACCACCACCACCACCAAGGCAGTCAAGACCCAGGCAGTCCCTGTGAGCTGTGGACCCTCTCCCGGCAGACAAGAACAATATGGGGCTTCCTTGGTCCTCCACCAAGCCCCCAAGCCCAGAGGTCCACTTGTCACACCCAACTCAGCCTGCTCTTTGGAAAGACAGATGGGGGTGGGATAGAGGCCTGACTGCCCCCTGGGTGTAATTTGTCCGGTGCCCAAACTTGGGCCTCCTTCCTCAGGCCTCACCCCAGTTTTGTTTTCTGTCTTCTGTCCAGGTGTGGCGGGGCCCCTTTCCGTCCTTCCCGCGGCTCCACCTGGGCAGTTTCACTTTCTGTTCTACAGGGTTTCACTTCCTGCCCCCCCCAGCCCCAACTAGGGACACCTGGGTCCTTTGGACATTGGGTGGGGGGCACCCTCCTTACCTCCATCTCCCTTGAGTCCTAGCCTTCAATGCCTCCCTGCCCCCCCCCCCAGGAGTCCTAAATCCCCTTCTTCCAACTGGCCCCACCCCAGTGCTGGGCCTGGAACCAGGTTACAAGGACTATAGATCCAGGAAGGAAGCTGGGGTGGGGGCTTAAAGGAGGGGGTGTTCACTTAACCCCCCACCCCCACGGAAAATTCTAGGTGCTCACGCTCCCAGAGCCACTCTCCCTGCCACTCTAGTTTCCCGGTCCAGCCACCAAACTCCATGGGCGCTCGCTCCCAGCACACCTGGGGCCCTGGCACCATGCCCTCCCGCTCACTCACTCGCTCTCTCGAGCTGCCCTTGGGAGGGAGCAGGCAGGAAACGCAGGGCTGCGGGGTCTCTGTTTCCGGGGGAAACTGTGGGCCCTGCCCTGGGAGTGTTCCAGACCGCTGCCGCTGAGCAGCTCTGAGCCTTCCCGTCACCACCTCTCTCTCCCGCCCCTCAGTTCCCCGAGTGTGGCTTCTATGGCCTTTACGACAAGATCCTTCTCTTCAAACATGACCCCACGTCGGCCAACCTCTTGCAGCTGGTGCGCTCGGTTGGAGACATCCAGGAGGGCGACCTGGTGGAGGTGGTGCTGTCGGGTGAGCCAGGGGCCGCCTGAGGGCGCCGCCTCTAGTGGGGGGCGGGACTAATGGTGCCGGGAGAGGAGACGTGGGTCCAGAAACATGCTTCTTAAAGTCAGGGCTAGTGGGTTCCAAGCCCTGGTCGCAAATTAGAGTCACGCATGGAGCTTTGACAAGCTACCGCCCGGGAATGGGTAAATATGTTGCGTGTGCGCACCATGAATATGGCGTGTACGCACCGTGAAATTCGCACAGCACTGAACGCAGGCCATGTCCAGCCACGTGGGTGAATCTCACAAAAACTAACGCGGAAAGGCATTTCCTACACATCAGACTACATATTGTCTAATTCCTTTTATGAAGTCCAGAGAGGGATACAGTTAGGAGCGAGGAAGGCGGAGCCTTCGCAGCAGGGGTCGGGAAGGGTACCACCATCACCTGGGGGGCACAAGGGAGATTGCTGGGGACTGATTTAAACTGCCACTTATCAGGGTGTTGGTGACACAGTGTGTACAGTGTGACCGGTCACTGAACCAGGCACTGGGGATACGTCTTTTTCTAGATGTATGTTGTACTTTGATACAGAGTTTGAAATGTTCTGATGCCCGTTGGTCCTTCCCGCTGAAATGCTAAAGGAAATGAGACTCTGCAAGGTCAGAGAAAGCCCGGGAACGTGTGTTTTCAGCCAGAATCTAGTCACCCACTGGCCAGGCTCATTTTAGAGATGAGAAGCTCTTGGCACTGCAGAGGAGTAGAGAGCCTAGGGTGCTTCTAGAAGGGTGAGGGGTGGGAACTACCTGCCTTATTCTTGGCTGTGTCTCCTCCCCCAGTCCTTGCATGCGCAATGCTCAGTAAAATGGGTTGAATGGATGGATGACAATTTGAAGTTTGCGTTTATAGCCCTCGTGACCTTAACTTAGGTTTTAAATCCTCTCCCATAGGCTGGCTACTCTTGGATTTTCATTCATCTTGGTCTCCCCCTCTGCTACATCCAAATCTTGGTCCTATAGCTTGTCCCCGACACTTTTCCTTGGCAGCTCTAGGCAGTTCAGAGATGGTTTGTCCAAGGTAGAAATCTTGATTTTGTCCTCCTTTCTTCCATCAGCATTCACTCAGGTGCTCTTGCCACATGTCCTGGGGACATCCTGGTGACTCCTCCTTTTCTCTCACCCTTTCCCTTGATCTGCATCAAACCAATTAGTCTCACCTTTAAGATACCTCCTGAATCTGTTTCTTACTGCCTCCTCTGGTCCCGGCAGCGGTCACCTCCTGCCTAGACTGTTACCTATTACCGTAGCTCACAAGTCAGATCACGACACTTCACTGCTCAGAATCCTCCCATGGCTCCCCATTACCCTGGGGATAAAATGCAAACTCCTCAATATGGCCTTAAATGGCTGCCCATGATCTGGCCCCTGCCAGTTCCCTGAATTCACCTGTTACACTGTCCCCCTAACTTTCTTTGTTCCTGCCATGGTTGTCTGTTCTCTGTCCCTTGAACAAACTGAGCTTCCTCCCATCTCCAGGTGTGTGGACTAGTTCTCAGTGCCTCCCTCCCCGCCTCTTCTCGTAGCTAGTTCCTTCTTGCTAGTTGGATCTGAGCTTCAATGCCATTTCCTCCAGTGTCTGAAATTTCCTTCTGTGTGTGTGTATGTGTTTCCTGTCTGTCTCCCCAAAAGAATGTCAGCCCACTGAGAGCGGAGTGTTCATAGCTTTACCCTGTGTAAGCAGTGCTTGGCACATAGAAGGGCACAACCCCTTTCTTGTGCACGATAACAAAGACAATAGCTCAATATTAGACTGAGATTTGGGGGTGGGGTGGGGAGGGTAGGAAAGAGGATGAGGCTTAGTGCAAAAATGAAACTTGAAAAATAAAAGCCAATATTTATTGAGGACTTTCTATGTGCTCTATGGGCTTGGAACCCACTAGCCCTGCTTTATTTATTTATTTGACAGACAGAGATCACAAGCAGGCAGAGAGGCAGGCGGGGGAGGGGGTGGGCGGGATGCAGGTTCCTCGCGGAGCAGAGAGCCCAATGTGGGACTCGATCCCAGGACTCTGGGATCATGACCTGAGCTGAAGGCAGAGGCTTTAACCCACTGAGCCACCCTGGCACCCCTATGTGCTCTGTTTAAAGAGCATTGTTTAAAATTAAAAAAAAAAATTATGGAGTCCTGGGTGACTCATTTGGTTACGTATCTGCCTTTGGCTGGGGTCGTGATCCCAGGGTTCTGGGATCGAGTCCTACATTGGACTCCCTGCTCAGCGGGTAGCTAGCTTCTCCCTCTGCCTCTGCTGGCCACTCCCCCTGCTTGTACCCTATCTCTCTTTCTGACAAATAAATAGATAAAACCGTTACTAAATTAAATAAAATAAAAATAAATTTTAAAAATTAAAAAAAAAAATATGGGGCACCTCACTGGCTTAGTCAGTAGAGCATGGAACTCTGGATGTCAAGGCTTGTGGGTTTCGGCCCCACGCTGGGTGTAGAGATGACTTAAAAATAATATCTTAAAAAAATAATAAGATAAGAAATAAAGAGCACTGTCTTCTTCTTCTTCTTCTTCTTTTTAAGATTTTATTTATTTGACAGACAGAGATCTCAAGTAGGCAGAGAGGCAGGCAGAGAGAGGAGAGGAAATGGGCCCCCCACTGAGCAGAGAGCCAGATGCTTGGCTCAATCCCAGGACCCTGAGATCATGACCTGAGCTGAAGACAGAGGCTTAACCCACTGAGCCACCCAGGCGCCCCAAGAACTCTGTCTTAAAAGCTTTCCATATAATAATGCATTTAGCCCTGAAGAAAGAATCTGTAGAGACTACTATTATGATACTGGGCATGTTCTTTCCTGGAAACCTACATGGCTCATACCCTCGCCTCCTTCAGGCTTTTGCCCTAACAACAACTGAAGGGGGCCCTCCTCAGCCACCTTCTAAAATTGTACATCTTGTACCTTCCCACTTTCCCTTCTCTGCTTAATTTTTCTCCTAAGCACTTATTGACTTCTAGTCTGCTGTATGTATTTTTTTTTTGGAGTTGTACTTTATTTCTGGAATATATATATTGCATATACTTATATATATAATGGGCAAATATTTATATCATTTACATCATATGTTTTAATATTATATATTTATATAATGTAAATATATAATAAATATAATATATAAATAAATAATAAAATTATATGTATTTGCATTAAATAAATATATAATACATATATACTGTATAATATAATGACATGTAATATATAGTATGATATATAATGATACATAACATATATTACATAATATATATAATATGTTATAGTATATTAATATATAATAGATAATATAGTATATAATACTAATATATAATTTACATTATATACAAATATACAAATTGTGCAAATATGTATACTTATATGCATAGTATATGCATAATGTGCAAATATATATAAATATATAATTTTACCCTAGGGAAACATGTAAAATGACACGTATAGAAACTAAGAACATCAGATAAGACCATGCAAGTGTTTCAGCCGGGCTTTGTCTTCCAGAGTACCCAGTTTATGTTGGTTCTCTGTAAATATTCGTCCCGTTATTGAGATAAGAAACAGCTGCTTGACAGTTTTTTTTTATTTGATTATAGTAGACATATGCTGTATATTTTATTACTTAAACATTTCCAAGAGGCAGTAAATGCAGTACTGAAAGCATGAACTTTGGAGCCACACTGGCTCAGATTCGATTTCAAGTTCCACAGCTTGCTAGCTGTGTGACCTTGGGCAAGTTGCTTCACCTTTCTGTGCTATAATCTTCTCATCTGGAAAATGGGGGTAATAACAATGTACTTCCAGGGCTCTTGAGAGAACTGAATTCACTAGTATCTTATAGTACTTGGAGCAGTGCCTGGCACTAGGTAACTGCTAGGTTGGGCGATTTTTTAAAAAGAGAGATATATATACATATATATACACACACACACACACACACACACACACATAGACATATACATATATATCTATATTTTTAAAATATTTATTTATTTACTTGACAGAGAGATGGAGAGAGCAAGCAAGAGAGCACAGCAGGGGGAGGGGACAGAGGGGGAGGGAGAAGCAGACTCCCTGCCCAGCAGGGAACCCAGTGTAGAGTTGGATCCCAGGGATCATGACCTGAGCTAAAACCAGACTAACCAACTAAGCCACCCAGGCACCCCTGGGTGATTGTTAAATAAGAATATTTATTTTCTTTATTTTGGTTGGCTGCCTCCCTTACTAGAGGCCAGGCAGGGAATTTGTTCTGTGCGGTGTCCCTGACACCTAGGGCAATGCTCTGTGTTTGTTGTATTTCCATTTTAAAGATGAGAAAACTGAGATACATAGGGATTTGGTATTTTTCTCTTGACGCTCAAGCTCCATCCTAGACCAAGCAGATCAGCAGCTGTGAGGGTGGGACCCAGGCATCTGTATTTTTAAATTTTATTTTAAAATGTTTCATTGTGAAATGTACACAACATAAAATGTACCATCTTAGCCATTTTTTTTAAAGATTTTATTTATTAATTTGACAAGAGAGAAATCACAAGTAGACAGAGAGGCAGCCAGAGAGAGAGAGAGGGAAGCAGGCTCTCTGCCGAGCAGAGAGCCCGATGCGGGACTCGATCCCAGGACTCTGAGATCATGACCTGAGCCGAAGGCAGCGGCTTAACCCACTGAGCCACCCAGGCGCCCCCATCTTAGCCATTTTTAAGGCTCCTGTTCAGTAGTGTTAATTACCTTCACGTTGTCCTGCAACAGTCTCCACGAATGTTTTCATCTTCCGGAACTGAAACTCTGTACCCACTAAATAACTCCCCAGTCCACGGCACAGGTGTCTTGCCCAGCGGTGACGCTGGGATTTAAACTCGGGTACCATGTAATATGCGCATAAATGAAGGCAGGCAAGATCAAACCTCCCGGCGGGGAGGACTGTGAGAAACCCAGGAACAGCTCTCACCGCTCCGGCTCAACCATCCGCCCCTCCCTGCTGCCTGCAGCTTCGGCCACCTTCGAGGACTTCCAGATTCGCCCGCACGCCCTCACGGTGCACTCCTACCGAGCGCCGGCCTTCTGCGATCACTGCGGGGAGATGCTCTTCGGTCTTGTGCGCCAAGGCCTCAAGTGTGATGGTGAGGGGAGAGGGGCTGGAGGCGGGGCCGGGGGGGTGGGGAAGGCGGGAAATGTCAGGAGGGCGGGGCGGGGTGGGGTGGAGCTCAGGGATAGGGGGCGTGGCTCGGAGAGAGCGGTAAGTGCCCAGAGACACAGCTTTGGGGAGGAGTTGGGGGCGGGGATTGAGTGATGGGTGGGGGATTGGGCGGGGCTCAGCTGCGGGAGGTGGAGCCTGATGCAGAGCTCCCAGGGAGAGGTAAGGGGGCAGAGAGCTTGGGGGAGGAGAAGGGGACGGTGCCTAGGGAAGAAGGTGGAGTCTGTAACAGGAATCACCAGAGAAACAGCCAGTAGGAGGTAAATATTAAGGGATATTTGGAAGGAATTCGCTTACAGGAGTGTGGGGGCTGGCCCAGCAACTCTGAAATCCATAGGGCAACACGTCAGGAAGGGCAGGCTGGACAGGGAAGAGTTTCTTCATCTGGGAAATCTCAGCTCTGCTTTCTAACCTTTCAGTTGATTGAACCAGGCCCACCCGGATTAACTAGAATACTCTCCCTCACTTCAGGTCATCTGATTGTGCACTTGAATCACACGTACAAAATACCTTCACAGCAACCCCTACATTAGCATCTGAATTACTGGGGCTGACACAGAAAGCTGACCAGCAGAGTCCCCTCCTCAATGACTGGGCCCCTCAGTGTGCAAGGACCTGTCATAACAAAATACCACAGGCTGAGTGGTTTAAACAGCACATATTTAGAACTCACGGTTCCAGAGCTTGGAAAGTTTAAGATCACGAGTCGGACAGGGCGTGGTTTCCTGGTTAGAACCCTCTTTCTGGCTTGCACACGGCTGCCATCTCACTGTGTCGCTCCCGTGGTGTGAGGAGAGACAATAGTTTCTCAAGTGTCTCCCTTATATAAAGGCCCTGATCACGTTGGATCAGCGCCCCACCTTTAAGGCCTCATTTAACCTTATTTACCTCCTTAAAGTCTAATACGGTCACATTGGCAGTTAGGGCATTGACTTATGAATTTGGGGGATGGACACATGTTCAGCTACAACAAGCACCCACATGCATGTCCTTCGATCATACTTAAAATATAAAGGAACACACCAGTGTGTCTCAAGGTGAAGCCCAAAGGTCAGGTTCTGCAGGTCCACTCTTCCCTGATGAAGACCATCCATTCTGCGAAGACCACACCTCCATCAGAAGTGTATTCTTGAATGTTCCACCATCCAAGGATCTCCAGCTTCACGGCAATGGCAGTCATACGGACCCTGTGTTCCAGAAGACCTGCAGCATTGACCAGGATTGTTACCCCGCAGCCCTAAAGAGACCTGTGGCATTTAAGGGCTCGAGGGATGATAGCCACATTGGGTCTGTGGAAAACCAATTCAGCACGTTCAAGGCTGTTGTCAGTACTGCCATCATGCGCAAACCACATCCAACTCTTGGTGTCTTGACATTTGTAACCTTCATCCTGACGTGTAGTCCTGGTGTCATAAAAGGGAGGTGTTTTGTGTTTTTTTGTTTTGAGAGAATGCCCGTGCACAAGCAGTGGTAAGGGGGGAGTAGCCGAGGGAGAGGGGGAGAGAGAATCTTTTTTTAAGACTTTATTTATTTATTTGTCAGAGAAATCACAAGTAGGCAGAGAGGCAGGCAGAGAGAGAAGGGGAAGTAGGCTCGCCACTGAGCAGAGAGCCGGATGCGGGGCTCGATCCCAGGACCCTGGGATCATGGTCTGAGCTGAAGGCACAGACTTTAACCCCCTGAGCCACCCAGGCGCTTCGGGAGAGAGAATCTTAAGCAGGCTCCATGCTCAGCAAGGAGCCTCACTCTGGGCTCAATCTCACAACCCTGAGATGACCCGAGCTGAAACCAAGAGCCAGATACTCAACCAACAGAGCCACCCAGAAGCCCCTGGCATTGTCGATTTTAACGGGCACCCTTAGCACGGATTTCACTGGTTCAGCCACACAGATGATGGCCCTCGTTCATGTGGTTCCAAAGGAGTCCCAAGTGACTTTTTTTTTTTTTTTTAAGATTTTATTTATTTGAGAGAGAGGGGATGAGAAGGGGGAGGGTCAGAGGGAGAAGCAGACTCCCCGCTGAGCAGGGCGCCTGATATGGGACTCCATCCCGGAACTCCAGGATCATGACCTGAGCTGAAGGCAGTTGCCCAACCCACTGAGCCACCCAGGCACCCCCAAATGACTGTTCTTAATGCCTTCATAACATCTTCCGATGCGAGTTTGACTCTGCCTTGATACTCAGAGAGTCACAGATGAGATTTTGAAGTCCTGTGAAGCACACGAGGGAGCAAAGGCCAGTGCTGGGAAGTGTTTCCTGTTCGCAAAGGTTGTGGACCATCCCAAAGCTCTTCTCATACCACCACCTTTGGGAAAGCCTATGACAGCCAGGCTGCCAGAAGATAGGCTCCATGAAGCAGTCCCAAAGAAGCTTCCAAAGCCTGGAGGAACATTCTTCACTCCAGAAGAGGGAGCCTTCCTGGAATCATTTGGAATCTCTGGAGATGTATGGGAGCAAGTGTTCAGGAAGCCTGCTAGGAAGACAACAAGCTGAGCCTGATTCTTTCATGGAAGAGGATTTTGGATTTTTTTTTTTAATGATAAATTAAGGAAGAAATGACAATAGAGTCATATTTCCATCTGATTCAATAGAATTGTCCTGAGTACAACTGAAAACATGCTAACCCTTTTCCCCAGGAGATGATGCTTGTTCACTCTTTTCCTTCGATGTCCTGTAATTTTTTTATTTCTATTTTTATAATGTCATGTAACTTAAATACGAATACAGTGCTCCGTTCGGCAGCACATGTACTGAAATGGGGCCAATACAGAGAATAATAGCATGGCCCCTGGGCACAGATAACACATGTATTCCTAAAGCGTTACATATTAAAAAAAAAAATGTTATGTCAGATGATGGGAGATAGAAGGAAGAAAGCACAAATAGTTGGTGTACACACAGATAAGGAAGAACTAGTTATTGCCAAGTATGTGCCTCCTTTGTGCAGCTGGTTCCGTGGTCCCTCCGTTCTGCTACTGCCCCCCAATCCACATTCCCTGGGACCTCAGCAAGGGCCTCACCTGCTCGTGGTTCTTTGCCTGGTGGACTGGCCCAGAACCTTCTAGTCCGGTAGTGGTTCTACCCGATTTGGGTTTTTGTAGTTTTTCGTTGGCTTTAGTGGCGCTCGCAGGGGGCTCTCCTGAGAGGGCTGCTGTATTCCTAATCTACAGAAAGGGAAGCGGGCGGGGCGGAGTTTTAGAGCCCAGGACTGGTGCAAGGATGTCTCTGATCGTCTGGCGCCCCCCGCAGGCTGCGGACTGAACTACCACAAGCGCTGTGCCTTCAGCATCCCTAACAACTGCAGTGGCGCACGCAAGAGGCGCCTGTCGTCCACGTCTCTGGCCAGTGGCCATTCTGTGCGCCTCAGCACCTCTGAGTCCCTGCCCTGCATGGCTGATGAGCTGGTGAGGGGCTGGGGAGCAGGCGGGCTAGTGGCGGGGAGTTGGGGGGGTTGGGGTCGGACGACAGGGCCCAGGCATGGGGCCGCGCACTAATATGTTCCCTCCATTCCTGCTGACCATAGAGCCGCAGTACCACCGAACTCCTGCCTCGCCGCCCCCCATCCTCTTCCTCCTCCTCTTCTGCCTCCTCCTACACGGGCCGCCCCATCGAGCTGGACAAGATGCTGCTCTCCAAGGTGAAGGTCCCGCACACGTTCCTCATCCACAGCTACACGCGGCCCACCGTCTGCCAGGCTTGCAAGAAACTCCTCAAGGGTCTCTTTCGCCAGGGCCTGCAGTGCAAAGGTCAGCGGGACCCCCCTGGGGGAGACAGATGGGGTCAGAAGGCCCGCACAGACACATACTCAGAGGACCTGGGGCCTCTCTCACCTGGGCTTGTGGCAGGAACTAAAACTCCCAGTACTCTGGGGATGCCTGGCTGGCTCAGTCGGTGGGGCCTGAGACTCTCAATCTTGGGTTTGTGATTTCTCCATACCCATGCTGGGTATGGAGAGGACTTTAAAATAAAATCTTAAAAAAAAAAAAAAAAAGAAAAGAAAAGAAAGAAAGAAAGAAAAAGAATCCCAGTATTTTGATCCTTAGGAGCCCAGAGCCTCAGGAGAAGAGTGCCCTGAATCCTGGTGTTCTAGAACCTTTGGAATTTTGGAATCCTAGAACCTTAGAGATTTAGATCTATGAGCCACTTCATATGGGATTCTTAAACCGTAGAACTTGAGAATTCTGGAACCACAGAACTAGAACCATAGGCTTCAGGAATTCTGGATTATCGGGGTCCATGAAAAGAACCACAGAACCTTAGACTTGGAGATTCTAGAACTCCCAGATTATAGATTCTCAGAATACTGGAACTTTAGAACCATCAGATTTGAGAATGGTAGAAGCCTAGAAGCATCAAATGTAAACCTTAGAAATCTAGAATCATATACCCTTAGGGCCATGGGATCCTACAGTCCTAGACACACAGAACATAGAGCTCTGGATTATCAAATTCTAGAACACCAGACATTGACATCCATAAAATTTAGAGCTGTCCAATTCTAGAATTCATTGGAAGAGTCAAATTCTAGAATCTTGGGTGTGTGGAATCCTAGAACCTTGGAATCATCAGATTCTGGATGGTTTGAAGTCCAGAATTGTAGAACTATAGAGTCACTGATATCTAGAGTTTAAGTTACCGATAATCCTAAAACCTTGGACATAAAGGAATCTTAGCAGTCTAGACTCTTAGAACTGTAGAATCATAGATGTGTCAAGTTCTAGACAGTCGGACATTGAAATTTGGAATCTTAGAACTCTAGAATTAGAAAAAAAAATAGAATCTTACAGGGATGTGCTAGTGGCATCTAGTGGGTAGAGGTCAAGGATGACCACTAAACATATATGACGCACAGACCGGCCCCCAACAGCAAGAGATTCCCCAGCCCCGAATGTTCTAGACTCAAAGAGAGACAACCGACCCCAAAACAGCAAAAGCAGAATCTTCTGGGCCTGGGGGTTAGGAGTCAAGGTTCAACCCTTACAGGTGACGTCTCTCTCCCCTCCTACATGTCTGCTTGCTCCCTGTCGTCATACCAGACTGCAAGTTTAACTGTCACAAGCGCTGTGCCACCCGTGTCCCTAACGACTGCTTAGGGGAAGCACTCATCAATGGAGGTGAGAGGCTGTGGGGTGAGCGGGGAAGTGGAGGGGGGTGGTGGCGGTACTGGGTAGAGGCTCCTCTGATGCCCTCATCCTGCTAGATGTGCCGATGGAGGAGGCCACCGATTTCAGCGAGGCTGACAAGAGCTCCCTCATGGACGAGTCTGACGACTCGGGAATCATCCCGGGCTCCCACTCAGAAAATGCCCTCCATGCCAGTGAGGAGGAGGAAGGCGAGGGAGGCAAGGCTGAGAGGTACCTGGGGCACCCTCCGGGAAAGGCCTGTCCTATCTCTACAATAGCTTGATGTCCCCTGTAAATTTTCCAGGCACTCACACTTTGTTTTTAAATTATACCTTTTTCCTAAAAAATGTACATTTAAAAAATATTTTATTTATTTATTTGACACACAGAAAGAGATCACAAGTAGACAGAGGCAGGCAGAGAGAGGGGGGAAAGCAGGTTCCCCATCTAGCAGAGAGCCCAATGTGGGGCTCCAGCCCAGGACCCTGTGATCATGACCCGAGCTGAAGGCAGACACTTAACTATCTGAGCCAGCCAGGCGCTCCCAAAATGTACATTTTTTGAAAAGCTTTCATAGAAGCGGATTTTTAATTTAGAGTATATTTCTCTTTTGGAACTGCTAATCCAGTCATTCAAACAGTAGTCAAACCCTCTGCTTCCCTGCTTTCCCGTCTCCCAGCTGCTTAGCTCCTCCCCCACGAGGATGTCTCTGGGATCACCTGCTGGCAGGCCCTTCCAGAAACAGTCTTGTTGCAAAGTGACAGAGCAAAGAGTAAGAACGTGGGAATCTGTTGTATGACATTAGGCAGGAGATTAACCTCTCTGGGCCCTCAGTTTCTTCGTCAGTAAGATGGGGATAAAGTAGGACCTACCTTTGCGGATTGTCCTAAGGGTGAAGTGAATGACGTTCTCTGGGCCGATGACGCCACCTGTCTTGTAGGGCGATTTTCTAATTCCTTTAGATCACGCAGGTCAAGTGCTTGCCGGGTTGTAAACTCTGAGCAGATGGAAAGAGAATCCTCCCCAGTACTCTGTTCTTGAGTCCCCAAAGCGCGGAGGGTGGGAGGTGATCCATTCTGGAGTATGGGGACAAATATTTGCCTTCCCATTTCTCTTTACTTTTAATCTCATCTTTTAGATGTTTTCGCTCTTTTGGCATGTTTTAGAATAATATTAACACACTATTATTGGTATATTGTACTAATACAGTAAGACATTTGTAAATGAGGGTAACCTGTGGATTGAAGCTGTCATCGATTCCTTGAATGAAATCCTTTTCAGAAGGACTGTAAGGAACACCACCCCTACTCCTAGGTTAGAAGATTGAAGTTTACTGGCTTCAGCCAGTCATTACTAAGAGAAAGGAGCTGAGACTTCACCCCATGAGGCCAAGGGGGCATTGATGTGAGGAGGGTGAGCCATTTCCATGGTGCATCAATAGACACTTATTGAGCACCGGCTGGGTTCTAGGACTTCCAAGCACCCAGCTGTGAACCAAACCAGGAAAACTCTCTGGCCTCATAGAGCCAACACTTTAACTGGAGAGACAGGCAGTAAACAAATGCATCCATAGCATCAGGTACCGATGACTGCTTTCAAAAAATAAATAAAAATAAAGATACATTTAAAAAAATAAAGCAAGGGGGGGGAACAGAGAATGAAGATACATTGTTTTAGGGCCATTAAAGGGGGCCTCTCTGAGAAGTTGACATTTGAAGAGATCTAAAGGAGGGCCGGGAGAAAGGAGAGGAAAGGAGACATGTGGAAGATAGTTGGTGGAAGAGCTTGCCAAGCAAAGAGAGCAGCAAGTGCAAAGGCCCTGTGGTAGGGCCAAGCATGTTCCAGAAACAACACTGAGTTTGGTGTGGCTGGAGCAGAGAGGGCCAGAGGAAGGGGATGGGAGACCACCCTGAAGGAAAGATGGATATGCAAGTCACAATAATTACAGAGAGTTTCTTACTGATTCTACCTGACTCGAGCTGCCTGGAAGTTCAAGTTCCCTTTCTGCCAGGTCTTTCCTGAAGTGTTTAGTAACAGAGTAAGAGGCTGTAAGAGTTGGATCTTGATGGACTTGGGTGGGGTGGGGGTGTTGGGAGAGGCAGCCTATTTCACAGATGAGGAAACCAAGTCTCAGAGAGGCAAAGGGAAGTGCCACCTGAGTCCTGGTTTAGTGCAGGGATCAAGAGGTGGTTGAGCAAGTCTGTGAATCTCTCTAAGTGTTTATTTCCTCTCTGTAATAATAGCATGTGCACCGATAAGGGCAATGAGGTACAGAGAGGTTGAGTCACTTGCCTAGTGTCACACAGCTGGCTCCACAGTCACTGGGCTCAGTACTGATTAGCACTTATGGGAGGACCACTGGGTGCCAAGCATTGTGCTAAACTCCTAAGAAAGGTTTTCACCCCTTACAGCAACCCCTTTGGATGGAGAAACAGAGGTACCTTAGAGGTTAGGTGATTTGCCAGGCCACGTGACTTCGGACCCCAGCCTTGTAATGTGACCCTATCTAGCGTCCCCTTCCTCATGGGAAATGTGGAAATCACAAAAGTGTGGCCAAAAACAACCCCACTCCTGGCTGCCCAGAAATGCGCTCTGAGGCCCCTAGTGCTAATGGGTATTTTCCACTTGTAACCTCTTGCCTCTTCCTCTCCCCCTCTCTCCCAGCTCCTTGGGGTACATCCCCCTAATGAGGGTGGTGCAGTCGGTGCGACACACGACGCGGAAATCTAGCACCACCCTACGCGAGGGTTGGGTGGTCCATTACAGTAACAAGGACACGCTGGTGAGTGGGCGGGATGGGGCTAGGTGGGGCGGAGCTAAGGTTAGGGGCGGGGAAAACTCCGCTTTAGGAGGTGGGGCTGGGTGGGGTTGGGGGGTAGGCGGTGCCCATCTGGAAGCGGAGCTAGAATTAGAGGGATGGGTTCTAAGGGAGAGTGGACGGGTAGGGCAGAAGTCGGGCAAGACGCGGGGCTAAGGGCAGTGTCAGGGGAAGCGTGAGACCAAGAACGGGGAAGCTGGAGTTAGGAGTAGGGCCGAGAAGGGCTCAGGTTCTAGAGGATGGACTCAGGAAGTGCTGGCCCGGGCTAGAGGCCTAACTAGAGGTGATTAAGTGGGGTTGTGAAGTAAGGGCCAGGTGGGGCGAAGTTGGGATGAAAGGTGGGGAGGGCTTATAGTGGAGGGGTCTGGGCAGATAGGAGATAGGGGTGGGGCAGGTTTGCTGGAGGCAGACCTAAAGTTGGAGAGGGGTTATGGGGCGGGGCAAGGTGGGGTGAGCTAAGGCGGGAGGGGCGGGATTAATTTGAGAAAGGGACGAGGCGGGGTGGGGCTGCAGTTAGAGATGGGCGGGGCCTTACTGGGGACGGAGCTAGAATTAGAAGGGCGGGCGATGAGAGACGGAAGGGGTGGGGCATTCTGGGGCGGGGCTAGACTTGGGGGCGGGGCTTGGCTCCGGGAAGAGCTGGAGCCCCGACTGCGCCAAGGACGGACCACCTCACCTTCTGGAGCACCTCTCCCAACAGAGGAAGCGGCACTATTGGCGCCTGGACTGCAAGTGCATCACACTCTTCCAGAACAACACGACCAACAGATACTACAAGGTGGGCCTTCCGGCCACCAGCTCCCCCAGACCTCCTCCTCCCACTCCTCTCCCCGTTGCTTGCCTGCTTGCATGTCATCGGCAAATGGGCCCACTTGGGCCCACCACTTTCTGGCTGGGGAACCCGGGGCGGCTTACCTGACCTCTCTGCCCTCCCGTCTGGCACCTGTAAAAGGCCTCAGTGACTAGTACTCACCGCAGGGCCGCTGCCCTAATTCAGCGATCACCTCCGCGAAGCAGTTAGCTTAGGGCCGGCTTGTGTGGAGCTCGCTGTTATCATTATTGCTTTATAATGAAATACTGGATCATTTATCCTATTCCTCACCACCCGTCATGGCCGCCGGGCGCTCTGGGCCGTCTCCTTCTGGGGCCTAGCTTCTGCGCTTCCCCCCACAACCTTGTCCCACATAGCAGCCAGAGAGGCTGAGAAAACCATCAGAATACTCCCTTTGCCCTTAAAATAAAACTCGGATGCCTCGGGGTTCCCTGCTTCGCAGCGGCTTCCCACGGGGTGGAGGAGAGGGTGACTTCTCAGCCTGCCCCTATTCTCGGCCACCCTTAGATGCTACCCCCACCACGTCTCTGTCCCCTGCCTTTATAAGGTGTGTCAGTCTGTCCCTGTTTCGTTCTTTCCTTACTTTAATTTTTTTCTCTCCCTTCTGCAAATGTGTCCTGCTCCCTCACCCCCGAGTTTCTCTTCCAGCACTTTTCAAAGCATGCTCTTTTCCTTCTGCACAGACCCTGCCCTTTCTCTCCCTGTCTCTTCCCCTCCACCTGGCCCTCTCAGCCTCCTTTCTGGTCTCCTGTCTCAGTCCCATCCTTTCCTGTCCACCCTCCACGCACAGCCAGACATCTACCCGTGCCTTGCTCTAAACCCTTCCATGGCTCCCCAGGGCCCTGGAGACAAAGCCCAGGCTCCTCTCTGTGGCCCATGAGGCCCTTCATGGCCTAACTTCATTTGTTCACACTTTGTGTGCTAGGTACCACCCATGTAATGGGAATAGAGCATATTCTTTGAACACAAGCCTTTCCCACCTCAGGGCCTTTGCACATGCTGTTTTCACCATCCTCCACCAGCTGGCCTCTTCTTACCTTTCTGATCTCTTGCTTCATTTAACATCTGCCAGGAGGCCTTTTCTGACTACTCTATGCAAATATGCAAATCAGGCCCTTTCCCATTGCCACTGGATTGTGTGCGCTGTTCTGAGTAAGTGGGGAGCCCCAGGGTCTGCCTGGCATCCTCACTGATGCTGGTTTTGTATCCTGCCAGGAAATTCCACTGTCAGAAATCCTCACTGTGGAGCCCGCCCAGAACTTTAGCCTTGTGCCACCAGGCACCAACCCTCACTGCTTTGAGATCGTCACTGCCAATGTCACCTACTTTGTGGGCGAGACACCTGGTGGAGCCCCAGGGGGGCCCAGCGGGCAGGGGGCCGAGGCTGCCAGGGGCTGGGAAACAGCCATCCGCCAGGCCCTGATGCCAGTCATCCTCCAGGATGCACCCAGTGCCCCAGGCCACACACCCCACAGTAAGTCCTCCCCCCACCCTGCCCCGGATCCTGAGAGCATGGGTCTGGAATGTCCTGTGTGGGCTCCCAGGGAAGGGAAGAGCCAGGGAGAAGGCCGGGAATGGCACAGTGGGGAATGTGGCTTCTGGATTCAACTGGCATGAGTCCAAATCTCCATTAAGCCCTAGACCTGATGTGTGGACTTGGGCATGTCACTTCTCTTTTCTGAGTCTTGTCCCAGGTGGCGACAACTCCTCCAGGTTGTTAGTTCAGGCTGTTTCATTCAGGCATTTACTGAGTGTCTTCTCTGTGCCCACCCTATGCTGGGCAGTGCTGGGGACATAGTCGTCACCAAGACAGCCCAGGACCTGTCCTCACGGGGCTCACAGTCCAGTAAGGGAGACCGACCTGTCCCCAAGCAGTGACAACCCGGAGTGATGGGGCTGGGACAGGGGACCAGAAAGCTGTGGGGGCTCAGAAGGGATAGCTGATCCAGCCTGGGTATCCAGGAGGGCTTCCTGGATGCGGCAACATCTGAGCTGAGACCAGAAAGCTGAGGAGGGCTGAGAGAGGGGATTACAGAAGGGAAGAATTTCAAGCAGAGGTAGAAGATAATCAGAAAGTCTCAGGCTCCTGCCTTCTGGAGCTCATAGTCCAGTGTGATAGATCACCCTGCATGAATGACAGATGTAATGTAGAACACGATGTGGCCCCAGGAGGAAAGTTGGAGCTGAGACTGAATGGGGAGGGTTTAATTAAGTCCAGCGGAAGGGACGCACGTTACTGGCAGAGGGAACAGCAAGCACAAAGGCAGGAGATAGGAGGGGCCTTGGCTGTATCTGAGGCCCGGCAAGGAGGCCAGCTGTCGGGAGGGCACACAGCAGGTGGTGGTTGAAGTCAAAGAGGCAAATGAGGGACCAGTACCTGGGAGGCCATGGGAGGGGGTTGGGCTTCCTCCTGGAGGCACTGGGGAGCAGGGGAAGGACAGACCCAGGTTTGTGCAGTGAATAGGAGAGAACAGAACAGGGGCAGAGAGACCAGGGAGGAGGACAAGGGGCCAGGCCTGCAATGGGAAGGGGGCAGATGTTCAAGCGGCGGAAGGCTCAGAACCTTGGAAATGTGTGGCTCCGGTTGGGTAGTGGGTTGGCAAGTTCAAGGGGGAAGATGTTGGAACCCATTTGGACTTTCCTCCTGAGAGAGCCTCAGTGTCCTCCTCTGTAAAATGGGATCAGTGTGCATCCCTTGGCCCTGAGATCTTGGGGTGCGGTGCTCAGTGAAATCGTTCATGACACTTCTCCAGTCCCGTCAGCCCATCACGTTTACTTCTCCCACTGGCCTATGAGGAAGCACCTGTCATTATTCCCATTCTTGAACCCGGGTGGTGTGGCTCCAGAGGCTGCCTCTGGAGTCATGGGTGAAGACAGTCCTGAGCCCAGGCTCCCCTCACCTCCCCCTCTCTCCTCTTCCCAGGACAGGCTTCTCTGAGCATCTCCGTGTCTAACAGCCAGATCCAAGAGAACGTGGTGAGACACTGCCCACACCCCATGGTCCCATGGATGGCCTATGCCTCCCATGCAGCCTGCTGCCCTCCCTAGTCTCCTCAGCGCCAGAGCTCCATCTGCCCCCTTGACCCTTCCCATCCCTACCATGCAGGACATTGCCACCGTCTACCAGATCTTCCCGGATGAGGTACTGGGCTCCGGGCAGTTTGGAGTGGTCTATGGAGGTACGGATGCTTCCGAGCTGATCCAGAGGGGGTCCTGGTGGTTCCTGGGCTCCAGACCTTCTGTGTGCTCACTTCCTGTTCTGGTTGACTTGGAAAGCTAGGTCCTCCAGGCAGGTGGTTGCAAGCCTCTCCAATTCTCACTGGGAAAAGCCAATGGGCTTTCTCCCATTCGTAATAGGGAGAGAGCAGGAGTGCCTGGGCAGCTCAGTGGGTTACACCTCTGCCTTCCTCTCAGTCATGATCTCAGGGTCCTGGGATCGAGCCCCGCATTGGGCTCTCTGCTCGGTGGGGAGCCTGCTTCCCCCTCTCTCTCAGCCTGCTTCTCTACCTACTTGTGATCTCTGCCGGTCAAATAAATAAACAAATAAAATCTTCAAAAAAATAATAAATAAAGGAGAGAGCATTCTGCACTCTGGCCACAGAGCTAGTTCCTAGATTCTGATGGGTCATAAATCTAGTTTCCCATGTGTTAGATTTCCCTCGAAGCTCTTGTCTTTTACCTTCTTCATTCCACCTTTATTCCCAAGGCCTCTCAC
Source organism: Mustela nigripes (assembly GCF_022355385.1). Taxonomy (NCBI): domain Eukaryota; kingdom Metazoa; phylum Chordata; class Mammalia; order Carnivora; family Mustelidae; genus Mustela; species Mustela nigripes. The sequence goes on from NC_081573.1 coordinate 7,354,927, forward strand.
CCCAAAGAGCCATCTTGATGCTTTCTGCTTACCTTTGTTCAACTATGTGTCTCTGTCATTGGCGGGGGATGGGGCGAGGTTCTCTCTTACCAGGACTGGAAGGTCTTGCTCCCTTCATCCCCAGTCTCCCCTATGTCCTGCCCAGGAAAGCACCGGAAGACAGGCCGGGATGTGGCAGTAAAGGTCATTGACAAACTGCGTTTCCCCACGAAGCAGGAGAGCCAGCTCCGGAACGAAGTGGCCATTCTGCAGGTGACCGGACTCTGGGGCCCAGCTCAGGCCCCACCTAGGAAGGACCTTCCTTTCCCACCTCCTCCTTTCAGAGGCCAACTGACCCAGGCTGGAGGTGGTCAGGGAAGGCTTCCTGGAGGAGAGAACATGCATGTTGAGACTTAGGGGGTAGAAAGGTGTTCTGAGCAAAGGGACCAGCCTGTGCAAAGAAAGGTCTGGAGGTAAGAGGGAACATGAACCCTTCTAGGAATTTGAAGTTTGAGGTTACTAGATGGTTTATGTGTTGGGAGGTGGTGTGAGGTGAGGCCAGGGAGGAGGCCTATGGATTTTCTCCTGAGGGTACTGGGGAGCCCGGGAAAGATTTTTAGCAAAGAAAGGACAGGGCTGGGTGTGTACTTCAGGAAGATCTCTGAGGCTGCCACCAGAGGGTGGGTGGAAAGTGGTAGGACCATAGCCTAGAACCCAGGGAGGAGGTTGGGTGGAGACCTGGAGGGTAGAAATGGGGTTAGGCCAGGCAGGGTGTGCCGGGGAGAGGGAGGAGAATTTACAACATAGAGATGCACAAAAGATCCCGTTGTTCCATACTTCTGCTCCCTCCCTCTCCCCCCCCCCCCCCCCCAAATCCTGGACCTTCAACAGAGCTTTATGACATGAAGATCCTTCTAGATACCTGGTGGTGTGGGGATGTGGTTCTGTCTGAAGCTCCTTTCCCCTCCCCCAGAGCCAGCCTTGGGGAAGGAGCTGCTGACCCTCCGGGGACATCCTCCTCATTTGTTGTCTGTCTGCTCCTGTGGCTTATCTCTGGGATCCCAAGTTCACAGGCGACCTGGACCCTGACTGCCACCCTCTCCTCCTCACTCCTACCCCAGAGTCTGAGGCACCCCGGGATCGTGAACCTGGACTGCATGTTTGAGACACCTGAGAAGGTGTTTGTGGTGATGGAGAAGCTGCACGGGGACATGCTGGAGATGATCCTCTCCAGTGAGAAGGGCCGGCTCCCCGAGCGCCTCACCAAGTTCCTCATCACCCAGGTGCGCCTGCCCCCCACCCCCCTGCCTGCCTCCACTCGCCTCCCCACCTGCCTTGAACCCAGCTCCCGCAGACACTGGCAGGAGTCCTCCTAGCGGATAATCAAAAATAGTGATAATAACAATAGAAAAAATAATAGAATGATAATTTCGAAATAATTGAGTAATAATAGAACAGATTGTAGAGTAATAAGAGTAATAACAATAGAAAATAAGAAAACAGTAAGGAGAGAGCAGTAGTGATAATTATATTAGTAATATAGAAAAATCAGAAATGATGATTGTATAATTTTTATTCCTTTATAGAATGAGGTTCCCTAAGGCCTGACTATATTCGTGTAGGAAAAGGGAAGGGGAGGGAGGCTTTTCTGTGGGGACCTCATTCATCCATTCCTTAGGTGGTTCGCCAAGTTCTCGGTCTTCCCCTGCTCTATTCCCAGCAGTGCTGGGGACACAGCTGTGACCGAGATAGCCCCAGGACTGGACAGTGATCTCCCAGAGTTGGTGGGGTGGGGGAGGGGGATGCTAACCATGTTTTAACTCATTGTGTCTGCATCGCAACTCATGTGGTAGTGGCTGTGATCAATTCCATTTTTTTTTTAAAGATTTTATTTATTTATTTGACAGAGAAATCACAAGTCACAAGTAGATGGGGAGGCAGGCAGAGAGAGAGAGAGAGGGAAGCAGGCTCCCTGCTGAGCAGAGAGCCCGATGTGGGACTCGATCCCAGGACCCTGAGATCATGACCTGAGCCGAAGGCAGCGGCTTAACCCACTGAGCCACCCAGGCGCCCCTCAATTCCATTTTTGAGTGGGAAAACACCGAGGCTCAGAGACTTGTCCAGGGTCACACAGCTGGTGGGAGCAGACCCTAGGATCTGAGCTTTTAACTAGTAAGGTCAAAATCACTGGTTTCACCTGTGTGTCATTCTGCCTCTTACTTTCTTAACTTTATTTATTTATTTTTTATATTTTTATTTTTTTTAGTACTTCTGGAAGGCTATTCTATTTCCATATGTAGTGAGCAGAGCTGCCTCTTTTTCTTAGTTGGATCCCATGGTGGATATCACCAAATCCTGTAATTGCTGAGTACAGAGGTTGTTACCACTTTTCCACCATTACAGACAACATCTGGTGAATATCTGTCCACACACATTGCTGGGCTCTGGTGGGAGAATTTCCAAAGAACACGTTTCAGACAATAGACTCCTAAGTCCAGGGAAATGTGCTCTAGGAGTTTTTTAAACACGCTGCCCAGCTGTTCTCTAAAATCCCTTCGGTCTGCTCTTAACAGCAGCTAACTCTGGGTGAAACAATAAGCAGTCTTACAGGTGGAGATGTGGCTTCGTTTAGCAGTTTAAAAATTATGGGTGAAAAAAATAAAATAGAAATCATGGGTGAGGTTGAGTGTATTTCCCTATGTTTATTGGCCTGTGCTTTTTTTCCCATTGCCCATTTTTCAGTTGGATTATTCTTGTTGAATTGTGAAAGCTCTTTGTATATGAGGGACACTGGATCCTTGTCACTTGTGTTGTTCAATTTTTTTTTTTTTTTAATTCCAGCATTTGTTTTCCTTTTCATTTCATTCCTGGCTTTTATTTGCCATCAAGAGTTTAACTTTTACATTGTTAAATGTTGCCTTTTGTAGCTTCTGGGTTTTACAGCCTTCCTAGAAAGGCCTTCCCATCTAGCTTGTCCCTCACCTGATTCTGGGACTTGTTCTCTTGGATGCAGAGTCCCTTGTGCTGTGCTTCCTTTATGGAGGTCCTGCCCCCTCACTGTCCCCAGCACTGCGCCTTCATCAGGTTGACTTGTGGGGGGAGGAGAGAAGCCCACTGAGGCAAGCTCATCCAGACTTAAGGTGGGGAGAGGGAACTGCCTGCCTTCCAGCAACTGGTTGATTTCTCTTTCTGGTCTTCCATCACTCCCTCCCTTTTTGCCTCTGCTCCTCTCTCTCTCTCTCTCTGCAGATTTCTGCCTTCCGCCTCTTGTCTGCCCCACCCCAAGTCCTGTTTATGGGCTTGTTTATGCTTCACAATTGCCCTCCGAGGTAGGTATTACCAGCACCCCCATTTTAAAGGTGAGGAGACTGAGGTAGAGGAAGGGTCCATGTCCTGCCCAAGGTCACACAGCTAGGTGGCAGTCTAGCTGAGATTTGAACCCGGATCTGTCTAGCTTCCAACCAGCCCTCCTTGTTCTCCTCCTGTCCTAGTGGGGGAGGGAGGTGGTCAACAAACAGGAAGTGGAGAAAAGGGGTACCTACACACTGGATCTCAGTGTCCCTGGCCGAAGTCCGAGGATTACACAGAATCAAGGAAGATCATGGTGTCCCCAGAGAAAGTAGCTTGAAATTGTATCCAGATTTTTTGCTTTTTGATTCATAAATCAGCTCACCTTGCCACCCTAGAACACTCTTGAATTAACAGAGCAGGAAAAGCTCTATCTGAAACATGCACAGGAATATGTTTATCCACAGGCCATCCCGAGGAGAGTAACAGGTACCAACAACAGTAATAGCTAATGTCCTATTTGCTCTGTGCTGGACACTGTCCTAAACACTTTCTATGCCCCAACACATTTAAACTTCACAGCGACCCCTGAGGATGGGTACTTTTATTACCCACACCCCCATTTTACAGGTGAGAACACTGAGACCCAGAGAGTTGAAGTGGCTTGCCTGAGGCCACGAGCTAGTGAGTGTAGAGCTGCGTTTTCCACCTGGGCAGGCCTGCTCTAGAATCCCACCCCCCACCCCCAACCAGTACTGCATTTGATATATAATGTAGATCATGTTGGTATTTGTAGTGTTTCATCTTAGAGATTTTAATGGATGAAACGTACTTTTTAAAAAATGGAGTCACACAATAGTACCTTCTTAAAGGCTGCTACTTTACCAATAGCCCACCCCTGCCCCCAGCTTTTAGGGTTAACTCCAGGCCCAAGGTTGGGCTCAAACTCATGATCCAGGAGGTCACAAGTTGCTAGCTCTGTGGACTGAGCCAGCCAGAAACCTCACTCCTAGCTCTTTTTGGTCACCACAGCTTACCACATGCCTGAGGGTCTCCGTCTCTTCCCAAACCCACTGCTCCAGTCTAGTCTTTCTGGAATTATCCAACTCCTATCTCAGGTGTCATGGTTTTGGGGCTCCAATGCATCCCCTGGCCCTGGGGGATATCTTTAGGGGTACAGAGAAGGGCATGGATGGAGTTTGGAGGGCTGGCGGCAGAATCTGGGGCAGGTAGCTTCCTACCTTTCTTACCAGCCCCATCTCCTCCCCTCAGATCCTGGTGGCTCTGAGACACCTTCACTTCAAGAACATTGTCCACTGTGACTTGAAACCGGAAAACGTGCTGCTGGCATCAGCCGACCCCTTTCCTCAGGTCAGTCATGTTCCGCAGCTTGATTTGGGGAAGTGCAGCTAATCCTGGGAGGCGGGTGGGGATTGTATGAATCAGGAAAATTGGACACAGAGACTCAAGATAACAATGACTTAAATAAAACAGACGCTGGTTTCACACTCATGTAGGGTCCAGCATGAGCATTTCGAGGCTGAAAAAGCGGTTTCTTAGAGTCAGGTACTCGGCTCTGAATGGCTTGTTCTGGCCTTTCTATGATGTTCTAGACCGTCATGGTTCTTGATAGTCCCCATCAGGTGATAAGATAGTAGAGGGGAGGAGGAAAGAAACAGGTGGAGGAAATGGACACACCCCCTTCCTTCTCTGAACCTATGGAAGTTTACAAGGCATGTCTCCTAGTATCCTATTGGTCAGGACAAGGTCATGTGGTTGTGGCTGGCTGCAAGGGAGGGCGGGAGATGTAGTTTTTATTCTGCGTGGCCATGTGGTCCATTCCATTCAAGATTTTTATTATTATGGGTGAGAGCAGAGAACAGATATTAGGGGACAAGTGGTAATTTCTTCTGTAGGTCTGTTAGGAAAACAGTTCTGATGAGCCTTGGATTGGGCGGTGGGAATGCTTCCCCCCACCCCCAGGGGCAGAAGCAGAGTAAGTAGGGGTGACAATTGTAACAGATACAATTTATTGAGTGCCTACTGTGTTTAAGGACCTATAGCTACAGGTTCTCATGTAGCCCTTCCATGTCCTGGAAAGTTCTTGCTTTATGATCTGTGTTTTGCAAACACTGAGTTCCTTTCATTTCAAAAGCCAGGGGTTCATTTTAGTCAACTAAGAATTGCTGTGGAAACAACTTATATCAACCTCATGGTTTCTTTCTGCTGGAAGTCGCTCAGTTGTTAGTGGCAGCCTGGGATGGAACATAGGATCAGTTTTTAAATGTAAATTAATGAAAATTAAATAAAATAAAAACTAATTTGTCTTGCCACATTTGAGTGCTCAGTAGCCACAGGGAACCAGTGGCCACCATATTGGTCAGCACAGATCACAGATCAAGAGCAAATGTTGATCATGCTGTCACAAAAATAGAATTATATCTGTACTGTGTTCTGTGACATGGGTCTCTGAGCTCACATAACTCTAAAGCCCATTTGGACGGTCAGAGAAAAAAAAACCCACTCTGAAGAAAGAGTAGGAGTCCATTTTTTGGATGGGCAAGTATTCCAGGCAGTGGGAACAGCCCTGGCAAAGACCCTTTGTAGCGAGGTGATCTGTACTTTTTTGGGAACAACTTTATTAAGATATAATTCACACACCATATAATTCACTGATTCAAAGTATACAGTTCAGGGGCACCTGGGTGACTCAGTTCGTTAAGCATCTGACTCTTGACCTCAACTCAGGTCTTGATCTCAAGAGTTGTGAGTTCGAGTCCCACATTGGGCTCCACACTAAAAAGTAAAGTGTACAATTCAGCGGCTTTTAGTATTCACAGCGTTGTGCAACTGTCGCCACAATCAGTTTTAGAACATCTCATCACCCCAAAAACAAACCCTTGTACTCTTTAGACATCATCCTCCAAACTTAACACCCCTCATCCCGACCATGAATCGACGTCCTGTAGATTTGCCTATTCTGGGTGTTTCGTATAAGCAGGACATTCAGTAATAGCATATGTGGCCCTTTGTGACTGGCTTCTTTCATCTAAGTTCATGTTTTCAGAGTTCACTTATGTTGTAGCATTGATCAGTCCTTCCATTTCTTTTAACAGCCAAGTAATATTCCATTATAACATCTGGAGAAAAGGGTGGATCTTTGAAAAGGATTTTAGGACAGGATATGGTATGGCTGTCACATTGAGTCAGTGGTTGGGTGTGGCTGTTTTTGAGGGTAGGGGCTTCAAGGGTTTGGAGAGCCAAAGTGAGCCACAGAACAGTTTTGAGCCAGGGAGGAACCATATATGAACAGAGATGGCGGCACAGAGGTGGTGCTGCCTATGGACTTGGTAGGAAGGTGAGCAGGACCTTGAACCCCGGTGTGGCTGGCTCCAAAGCCTGTCTGTGACCCTAGACTGCCTCCACCATCAAGGGAAAAGTGGCCGACCACCTGTTACTGACTGCTGGCCATCACGGTCACAGTTTGCACTCAGGATCTCATTTAATCCCCAGGGAAGCCCCAGAGGAAGTTGCTATTAACATCCGAGATACAGATGAGGCCGCTGTGGTGGGAGAAGTTAGCTCCCGGCCCTGAGACCAGTGAGGCTCATTCTGAGCTCCCAGCACTTTCCCTGTATTTATTCATTCAATCCATACAACCACCCTTTAAGGTAGGGATTTTTCGGATCTCCGTTGTGCAAAAGAGGAAATAGAGGCACAAGATGGTTAAGAGACCTGTTCAGTGTGGCGGAAATACAGGAACAGGTGGCATATATTAAGCGCTCATGACTTATGAGGCATTTCTGGTCCCCTGAGCCTTAGATGGAGAAACTCATGTAATCCTCATGACGACCGTTTGAGGTAGGTGCTGTTTTGATCCTCCTCCTCATACAGATGAGGAAACTGAGGCACAGAGAGTAAGTCACTGCCCAGGTTCCTCAACTAGTGAGAGTCGAAGCTCGGTTTTCTCTGAAACGCTGTAGAGGGCGTGGGGGTGCGTGGCTGGGCAGGTGCACCCTCAATGCTCCTTCGGCCCCTCCACCCCACGCCCCCTGCAGGTGAAGCTGTGTGACTTCGGGTTTGCGCGCATCATCGGTGAGAAGTCGTTCCGGCGCTCGGTGGTGGGCACCCCTGCCTACCTGGCGCCCGAGGTGCTGCTCAACCAGGGCTACAACCGCTCGCTGGACATGTGGTCGGTGGGCGTGATCATGTACGTCAGCCTCAGTGGCACGTTCCCCTTCAACGAGGACGAGGACATCAAAGACCAGATCCAGAACGCCGCCTTCATGTACCCAGCCTGCCCCTGGAGCCGCATCTCCTCGGGAGGTGGGTCGGGGGCGGGAGAAGGGGGGAGTGGGCGGGGCCATAGAGAGGTGGGCCCTGGAAAGTCTAGGCTGTGGGGGTGGAGCCTAATGGTGGGTGGGGCCGCAGGGAGGGCGGTCCTTTAAACGGTGAGGTACCTTGAACCTAGAACCTTGGGGCAGGGACTCAGGGATGTGTATGAAGCTGGTCAGGCCTGGTTCCTAGTTCACAGAAAACGAATTACTCCAGAAAGACTGAGACAGGCACCTGGTGCTTTGGGGGCTGAGCGAGGTTTGGTCTGTCTAAGGTGGGACCAGGAGAGGGACTACTGGACCTGTGGAAGCCATACAGCTGGGGGTGGCCAGGGGAGGGGGCGGAGCCTTCCTCCCAAGGCATGGGCTGGGGCCTGGAATCTTTGGGGTTCGACCCTGAAACGGTTAGCCTTGCAAAAGCAGTGGCAGCGGAGGGCAGGGTTGGGGAACAGTTGGAAAGAAGAGGTCATGTGGGGAGAAGGTTATAGAGCAGGGAAAGGCCCTGTAGGGATATGGCTTCGTGGAGCAGGTGGAGAGGGGATTGACATGAGGGTTAGTGCAGGAAAAGGTGACAGCAGTGGGCGGGAGAGAGGTAAGCACTAAGTGGTAAGAATGGATTCATTCGTACTGGAGTAATACTGGAGGTCCTCAGCGTTGTCTTTTGGGACCTGCTCAGAAGTGTCAGTAAAAGTGTGTCAGGTGTAGGAGAGTGAATTTGGTGCAGACCGACGTGTGTGAGGGTGGCCGTGTGGACAAGGCCTATACTTAGAGGGGTTCACACAGTGAGGCCTTGTCCTTCAAGGCTTCTGATCAAGGAGACAGTCTCTCCTGAGTGTCGGCTTGTCTCCAATGCCTGATACTTGCTAATTTTCCTCTTCCTAAAGAACAGGTCTATCTCTGAGACTCTGTAGGAAACCACTGACTACATTCTTCTTTTTAAAAATTAAGATATAATGTATTATTTGTTTCAGGGGTACAGGTCTGTGATTCATCAGGCTTACACAATTCACAGCACTCACCATAACACATACCCTCCCCAATGTCCATCACCCGGCCACTCCATCCCTCCCAGCCCCCTCCATTCCAGGAACCCTCGGTTTTTTTCCTGAGATTAAGAGTCTCCTGTGGTTTATCTCCCTCTCTGGTTTTGTCTTGTTTTATTTTTCCCTCCCTCTGACTGACTGCCTTCTAATAATGCTTATTTTCATCTTATTTTTGTGGACATAGCAAGTGATCTTTGGATTTTCATTGACTGGGGTGATATGATATTTCCATTATAAATAAATTCATGTTCCCCTTAAGGTTTTCAATGGTAAAATGAATTTTTATTTTTTTAATATTTTTTTATTTAAAGATTTTATTTGTTTATTTGACAGACAGATCACAAGTAGGCAGAGGGTCAGGCAGAGAAAGAGGGGGAAGCAGGCTCCCTGCCAAGCAGAGAGAGCTCGATGCAGGGCTCAATCACAGGACCCTGATATCATGACCTGAGCCGAAGGCAGAGGCTTAACCCACTGAGCCACCCAGGTGCCCCGGAAAATGAATTTTTAAAAAATGAAGTGATCTATAGCCAAATGTTATCGATTTTTGCTTTGATCAAATAGTGACATGGCTCGTACTCGCTTTGGCAGCACATATACAAATAGTGACATGGCTCAAATTCCGAAATATACAGAAGGGTCTGCAGTGAAAATCCTCTCTCACTCCTTTGTCTGCCATTCTTCCCAAAGGCATTGGCTATTCAAAGTCTTTTAAATACGTGCATTTGACATATATTCTTTTATTTCCTCCTTTGATACAGGTGGTAGTGTCCTATACATGGTGCTTTTTAACTTGCCTTGTCCTCTTCACAGCTTATCTTGGACAAATGGTTTGGCTTAAAGAAAAAAATAATATTTTAAAGATTTTATTTATTTATTTGTTTTAGAGAGAGAGAGCATGTGCGAGCAGGGAGAGGGGCAGAGGGAGAGGGGGAGAGAGAATCTCAAGCTGACTCCACGCTGAGCTCAGAGCCCCATGCAGGACTCGATCCCACAACCCTGAAATTATGACCTGAGCTGAAATCAAGAGTCAGTGGCCCAACCAACTGAGCCACCAAGGCATCCCTGGCTTTAAGAAAAACACTAAGTGAAGAATAAGACAGGTGTACCTGTGTATACCTCTGTATGACAAAACTTACAGAGGTGACATAGGAATGGGGAAACTGAGGGAGAGGCTTGGTGAAGACACTTAGGAGCTAGTTTGTGTGTGCAGTGTCGGAGGATAGGTGGACAAAATGGTAATTTGATGAGGAAATGGGTGAGTGAGCAATTGGTGCAGGTGAGGCTTCCAAGCTACCTGGGCCAGTGCGGAAGGCAGGCCGGGATGGTAGCAGGTCGCCTGGAGTGGCCTGTTGCAGGAGGGGCAGCCTCTACCGCGCCGGGCTTGAACTGTCCGTCTCCTCCCCGCGCAGCCATTGACCTCATCAACAACCTGCTGCAGGTGAAGATGCGCAAGCGCTACAGCGTGGACAAGTCTCTCAGCCACCCCTGGTTACAGGTGATGCAGGGGGCGGGGCTTGAGAGAGGATGGGGAGGGAGGTCTCATTGGCTGGGTTGGAGGAAGGGGTGGAACCCGATGGCTTATTGGCTCTATAGCTAGTGAAGGCTGCAGGTGCATTTTCCGTGGCTCCGAGCATGGCTGAGCCTCCTACTGGCTGGGCTGTGGAAGGAGGCGGAGCTGAATATCTATTGGCTGGGCAGGTTGCAGAGGGTGTGGCTTCACCTTCATTGATCCCGGGCCTGTCAGCTTCAGGGAGGATATAGCATGGGGCGCAACTCAGCCTCTGTGGGCCCTGCTCTGCAAGCTAACCCCTGTTCTCCCGGGCCCAGGAGTACCAGACATGGCTGGACCTCCGAGAGCTGGAGGGGAAGATGGGTGAGCGGTACATCACGCACGAGAGTGACGACGCACGCTGGGAGCAGTTCGTGGCAGAGCACCCGCTGCCCGGGCCTGGACTGCCCGCTGATGGGGACTTCGAAGGGACCCTCCTGCCGCAGGACCATGAGATGCAGGGGCTGGCCGAGCGCATCAGTGTCCTCTGAGGCCCCATGCTCCCGTCTTGGCTGTCCCGTGCTGCTGTCCTCCGGTCCCTGGAGAGCAGCCCTCTGCACCATTTCAGCAAGGAACTGTTGTAAACAGAAGCAGCTTTCTGCCCCAAACGGATGGGACGCACCCTGGGAGAAGTGGGGGTCCTTGGCGGGTCAGGGGTAGTTATTTCCAACCTGAATTCCCCAGCAATTAAAACGAACTCATCTCTGGCCCCATGGCCTCGGTGTCTGGCCACACTGCACTCTCTTATCATGAGTCTGTTGTTCCCCAAGACGGAGTTCCCCTGGAAGGAGGACTGTCTGAGAAGAAGGCAGGAGGGAGGGGGCATGGCAGAGGGTTGGCGGTCGGGGAGAGGAGGCTGAAGGCCGAGGAGTTTCGGAAGGAGGACTGACTGGGGTGGGAAATCTGGAGGGAGGACTAGAAGGGGGAAGACACAAAGGGTAGCCTAAGGACAGGGAAGAGGAAAGAAGAGTTCGGAGATGGAAGAAGGATGCCAGGCTGGGAAGATGGATGGAGGATCATGACTGGAGGGAAGGAGATTTAGAGCAAAGTAATCCCGTGGCTTGTTTGATCCACTGTTTCACTCAGTAGCGTCACCTCTAACATAACTACTGATAACGACATGCCATTAGCGCAGGTCTGGTACACAGCAGAAACTCGATCCACAATATTTAATGTTTTCTTTTCAATTGATGGGATGACTTCCCTATGCACCAAATGTGCGCATTGACCGGTTCACCCATTTGTTATGGTGGGGCCTGGGTGATGCTGGGGACACCCAGAGTAGGAGGGGCTGGGGTGGGCAAGTCCAGGAAGGGAGGCATCCTCCAGTGAGCCAGAGGGTCAGGAAGGCGGGTCTTCTGAGCTGACTTCTCAAGCCTCATCCTGGCCTGGAGGTTGTAGGCAGAACGAATATCTCTCCACCTTTGCTCCCTGCCCTCCTGTTCCCCAGCTCCTCAGTGTCACCCAGACTTGTGACCCTGCAGCTGAGGGCAAGTGATTGGAGGGTGCACCTAAACAAGGTCTCTGGAAACACTCAGACTTAGACACCATGAAGGCTTTCCTGAAGCCTGGAAAAACAGGCCAGTGTAGGGAGCTTACTCTCTGAGGCTTGCTGCTGTATGTCACCTAGTCCATCTGTGGGTTGGCTCCAGATCTACAGCTCTGAATAAAGAAGCTCAAAGGTGTCTGGGTGGCTCAGTCGGCTAAGCATCTGCCTTCAGCTCAGGTCATGATCCCAGGGTCCTGGGATCAAACCCTGCATCAGGCTCCCCGCTGAGCAGGGAGCCTGCTTCTCCCCCTGCCTCAGTGCTTTCTCTCTCTCTCTTTCTCTTACACTTGCTCTCTCTCAAGTAAGCAAATAAAATATTTTTTTTTTTAAGAAAGCTAAGAAGAACCTCAGTCAGTGAAGATCTCCAAATGAACAAGAATGCCTTGAAGGCATAATTCGAGCTAATAATATTGGGAAATACTGGAGTCTCTCGGACTGCATCCTGAATGCCTCTCCCGCTGATGCTGATTAGTCTGAGATCCAAGAGGATAAGCAACAGAGGGACAACTCCATCTCCGGTGACAAAAGCAAGCTAGGGAATGTATGGACCGACTATCCGGGCACGATCCTGAATAATCACTCGGCTTCCATCTTGGCCAACAGTTTTGTTAACACCCTGAGACGGGAAGTCAGAGATATGATCATAAACATAATGGTAGGGGTTCCTGGCTGGCTCAGTCGGGAGAGCAGGAGACTGGATCTCCGGATCGTAAGTTCTAGCTCCACGTTAGGTGTAGCGATGACTTAAATGAATAATTGATAACTTAAACCAAAACGCCATAGGTGCCCTGGGTGACTCAGTGGGTTAAGCGTCTGCCTTTGGCTCAGGTCATGATCCCAGGGTCTTGGGATCGAGCCCCGCAGCGGGCTCCCCACCCAGTGGGCAGTCTGCTTCTCCCTCTGCCCCTCCCTCCATCATGCTGATGCGCGCATGTGCAAAAATAAATAAACTCTTTCAAAAAAAAAATAATCTTTAAAAACCTCATGACGTCAGCTGGGGAATGCCTTGACTGCAGAATCCCATGAGGCAGTGCAACACCGTTAGGATGCCATGGCAGAGGAAGTCAGAGCCAAGAATGTCACTTAAGGTCCCGCAACTTAAACACTCAGGGATGGAAAAAGCCCATCCTATCAGGGCCATCAGATACTGCCAACCCTGATCTTGACAGAGGCATTTGTAGGGACTGTAAAGAAAAGGGACACTAAATTCGAGGGGTAAGATTTCGTCTCCCCAAGGATTCTCTCCTGGCACGCTTTCTCCTCTGTGCCTATAAATACCCCTCAAGCCACAGGGGGAAATGATTATCCCCATTACTGGGTATCCTGCCCCATTTTAGACATGGGCCACACCCTCCCCATAAATATCCACCCCCTCCCCTTTCCCCCTGCCCCAGTACACAGCAATGATTATGATGAATCCCACAGTTCACCATGTGCTTACGCTTGTCTAAGTCACTCTGTGACTCACAGGCCCCCTTACTACCCAGCATGGTTTATCCTCCATGAAATCTTTCAGGAAGGGTTATTCTTTCAATCCAGAATGTCAAGATTTCATGTTCACAAGAGAGCCTATGTCTGGAAGTCCCAGACTGCTCTGATCCATCTAACACCTTACCCTTCCTACTCCCCTGCTCCCTCCCTCTCCCCCCAAAACCCCATCAACCTTTCCCTCAGCCCACATATTCTAGACACAGCTGCCCCGCATTTGGATTCTCTTTGGGCCCCAACCACATAGGGCGCATCTTGGAGGCTGACCCTCTCTCAAAGTGGAAATGGAAACTTCTTGCTCTTCCTGAAACTGACTTCAGGTGCCTCCATCCATCACCTGGGGTCTCCTAATCCCAGCTCCTGGCCCTTACAGCACTCCTGCCTTGCCCATCTAGAACTCCAGACTACCATGGGGATATGGTTAGTCCAAGACCCGAAGGCCATAAATAAAATAGTCAAACCTAGGTTCCCGAGAGTTCCCACTCCACACACTGTCCTGGCCTTTCTCTACCTTCCAGCACCCCCCACTTTAACACCTCCTCTACACATTCATATCCCTCTACGTCTGGTTCATCTTTTTGTTTTCACCTGGGAAAGTCAACAATACACGGGGACAGGTGGGCTCAAGGGTTTACTGAAGCCCCTGCTTAATTTTCCCGGACGCTGAAGGCTAATTTGCAGGACGTGCTTTTCCCTTGCAATATCCCTTGAATCCAAAATGTGGATGATCCCTTGCTGAACTCACTCTCTGGCAATACCTATCCCAAGCCCTTGCTCACAGGGACACAGTATCTAGGGAAGGATTATAATCACGTAGGTCACAAGGACGCCATCTAGGACATGACTTCGCACCTGAAGGCTAACTTTATCCATGGAATGAATTTATCCGATCGTTAATTTCACTTTCGCCCAAGACTAAAACGTGACTCCAGTGGTTTCTGGGCCTGTTATGGGTTCAATTCTGTCTCCCCCCACAAAAAAAAAAAAAAAAAAAAAAAAAGTTTGCTGAAATCTTATCCCCCAGTTCCTCGGAATGTGACCTGATTTGGAAACAGGATGGTTGCAGATAGACTGAGCATCGTCCCCTCAAAGACCTCTCCCAAATCACCACTTGATCGTCACAACAAAACTCTCCCTATCCCTACCATTAGTGAATCAGGATTTATGTGTTCCTTTCACAACTTCCCTAACGGCCCCTGCAGGGGACTCAGTCTCCGGAAACTTTCATGTGGTAAATGACACAGTAACAGCCCTAATGGCAGGAACCACCTCCTCACTGAACTCACCCAGATTTTCCAGCTATCAAAATATTGCCAATCCCAAGTCAACCGGTGCTGCTCACAATTTCTCTTGGTATCAGTGGCATCACCCGTCTTGTGACTCATTTCATGGTCCCAGCCCCATCCCCGCATCTTCTCCTTGGTTCCCATCCCACCCTTTTAAAATTTTATTTATTTATTTTTATATTTTTAAAAGATTTTATTTATTTGACAGATCATAAATAGGCAGAGAAGCAGGGAGAGAGAGGAGGAAGCAGATTCCCCGCTGAGCAGAGAGCCAGATACGGGGGTGGATCCCAGGACCCTGGGTATCATGACCTGAGCCGAAGGCAGAGGCTTTAACCCACTGAGCCATCCAGGTGCCACCCCCTTTTTAAAAAAAAGATTTTATTTATTTGAGAGGGAGAGAAGCAGATACTACCCCCTGAGCAGGGAGCATGACACAGGACTCTATCCCAGGACCCCAGGATCACAACCTGAGCTGAAGGCAGAAGTTTAACGGACTGAGCCTCTCAGGCACACCTGGTTTTCCGCCTTTAATCAACGTTTTAAAAAACAACCAAAAGTAAATAAATAACAACCAAAAAACCAGGAACCGGAATCAAAAAAACGAAAACAAAACCCACAACATTTATTTTCTGACCCCTCAAATAAATTAGACAATTATTTTCATGAGTCTTGGGATTGCCCCAATGATGTGTATTTTATGGGTAAAGATTTGCAGACTGGCATCTACTTACCAGAAGCTGACTGGCTTCTGTTATCTTGCCAATCCTGTAAGTCCTTTTCAGGGTCTTGATTCCCCTTCATTCTATCAATGTCTAAACTTCACTATTTCTTGACTCAAACCCCCATCAAATTCCCCTCCCCAAACATGAGAGACCTGTACATCCTGTGAAGACTGGAAGTCACCACCCAGACACAGGAACCAGGATGACCCTGAGTCCCCCTTTCATTAGCATTCAAAGGAGGCTTGGAACAAGGAGCCAAATGTTCAGCAGTAAGCTCCGAGGATTCCACACCACCTCCAACCGTGTTTGGGCAACTCTTGTATCAGGTTAGGGACATCGAAGGGAAGGACTTGTAGCCTGTGGTTGGAAACACCTGCTGCATGTTCATTTCCGGGGACTGCTCAGACATCATGATCATCAGTAAGAACATCAAGAGGCCACCAAGGAAACCTGCAGAATTAGAACCACTGTTCTGAGTCCACCAACCAACCATCTCTCTGTACCTCCTTCTGGGAGCCCTGGCAACTGGCTGCCCTCAGGCCTCTGATCCTGTTGTTACTCTCTTATTCACCCAGTAATAATTCTCTTTTTATTTATCTTCCTAGGAATACCCATCCACGAATGCCCAGTGACCAAAACCTAAATCCGTTCTAGATCCAACATTTTATGCAAGAGATGGTTCAGGCAGCTCTGCACGAACAGCAGAGATGGAAAAAAAAACAACAAAAAAACAAAAAAAAAAACCAACCCTGACATCACCCCAGACATGAACTACTAAGAAAATCTTGTTGGAGAGCAAGCTCCCCAGATCCACCTATCAGAAATCCCAACCATCTCCCCACTGTCGGAAAATTAAGACTGTTTAAGGACAATCTAGTCTGTCTTAAACAAGAGGAGAAGTGAATAATTTGTCTCTACTTAAAGTCCAGGCTCATTTTTCTCCTCGGGATTATTTTGGACTTATTTAACAGACCCTTCTGTGGTTCTTTATACGTGGAAAGCACTGAGCAAATATCTCACTCAGTTCTCAGAATGACGGGATAAGTTAGACAGTATTATGACCCCCATTATACAGATAGGGACACTGAGGTACAGAGATTAAGCAAGTTTCCCAAGGTCACACAGCTAGAAAGTTGCAGGGGCTGAGGATCCCTTCAAAACCGGCCCCACCCCCACCCCCCAGCAGTCTGGTTCCAGAGTCGATGATAATCACTGCCTCTCCAGCTTACGACCAGATGTCTCCTGGTGCCATAAAAGAGGGGATCATAAAAGAGGAAAGTTCTCACGTGATCATCTGGGACCTGGCTATTAGTGAGTCAAGGTCTGTCTGAGAAATGGGTATGACTATTGGAGCTAGATCTCTAAGGTTGTAGGGACACACACTCGGCGTAGTGACACACGTTGGCCGCCTGAGGGGGCGCCAGCCCGGCTCGCGGAGCCTGGGGAGCCAGAAAGGAACCTTGGAAACCAAAGTCAGGCTCAGACTCTTAGGACCACAGAACGTTGAGAACAGAGCATCTTAGAATGCTGAGAACAAAGCCTCTTAGAACGTTGAACAAAGGCTCCTGGAATCGTAGAATGGTGAACGCAATGCCCCCCACACAATCTGGGAGACAAAGGACGCTCAGATTCTGTTCTGGTCGGATAATAGAATCTTCCACCCAGGCTGGTCTTATAATTCCAGAATTTGGGATATAACCTATCTGACTCTTAGGAGTCAGCCAATATTAAACCAAGCGCGGGCCCCTCCTAAGCTGGTCACACGCCCATGAAGCCCGTCCCGCTTAGAAGCATTATTTTATGGAAGGCTATCGTTCTTGGCTGCCTTCTAGTTTTACAGCTGAGTGTCTGGGAAGCCTTCGTGGAAGAGGAGGCAAAATCAGGGCTCGACTCGAGAACCTTTTCCGCCCCCCGCACACCCTCAGCAGCTCAGGGTCGCTAGGGGTGGGGGGAGAGGGAAGGTTGCCAAACTGTCACGTGGACCCATTCTCTATTTATAGATCACCCCTTCTCCTTTCGCGGGACAGTCCAATGGTAGCCAGAGCTCGCCCGCAAGGGGGCGGAACCAGCTGCGGGATCGGGGAGGCACGGGCCAATGTCGTTGGAGCAAGGGCGGACTTGTTTCATTGTGACGCGAGAGGGGGGCGTGACTGGAGCCCGAAGGCAGCAAGCGGTGGGGCGTGGCAAGGCCGCCCAGAAGCAAAGCGAGTAGGAAGCTGCGAGCATGCGTCGCGTCGGGGGGCGCGGGTGCACCGCCGGGCATCTTCGTAAGGGAGGGTACCAGCCAATAGGCGACGGTTGCTCTGTCGCTGGGGGCGTGGTCATGCAGATAAGGCGCGGGTGGGCGGCCCAATGGGCGGGCGCCTATGCAGATGAGACGGTGACAGCCGGGCCAGCGGGCGGGCGGGCGGGCGGGCTGTTGGGGCGGGGAGGTGGGACCCGGAGAGGGGTGGCCGTGGGGCCCGGCCGGGCTGGGGTGGGGGGCCGCAGCCATGATCCGGGCCTTCTCGTTCCCGGTGAGCCCCGAGCGGGGCCGGCTGCGGGGCTGGCTGGAGGGCAGCCTGGCCGGGCTCTGCGAGTTGCACTGGCTCCGGGAGAGGCAGGAGTACCGCGTGCAGCAAGCGCTGCGGCTGGCCCAGCCCGGAATGGGGGGCGCCGAGGCCGAGGACGAGGAGGACGCCGATGAGGACGAAGATGCGGCGGCAGCGCGCCGGGCCGCAGCGGCCCTGGAGGAGCAGCTGGTGAGGGGCCGCCTGTCCGTCCATCCCTCCGCCCCCGTCTGTGTCTGTCTGTCTGTCCGTCTCGGTTGGATGCTCAGACACCCGTTCCGGTGGGGGAGGGGCAAAAGACAGGGGGTGGGACTGGAGACCCTGGAGTATGGGCGCCGGGCGGGATCTGGCCTTCCCACCCCCAAACTGGGGAAGGGGGACAGCATCGCTTCCGCTAGAGCCTCGTGAAATGCACAGGCCCCTTCCCCAAAGAAAATTCTTCTGGGCGCTAAGTATGTGTCAAGCCTGGGCCGAGTATTTGGCATGCGCTGTCTTCTTGAAGCTTGGGGGAGAAAGGGGTGATAGTCCCCATTTTACAGAGCAAGAAGCTGAGGCTCAGAGATGGCAAGCGACTCACCCAAGGTCACACAGCTGGGATCCAAACATGCCCCACTCTGGCCCCGCCACCAGGGCTCCATCTTCCCTAAGTCCCGGTGTGCTTGGAGATCTCTGGAGGGGGCGGGGTGGGGGGAGGGGATCCTTGGGCTTCCTGAGGGAGGGATCACCGCTGGGAGGAAGCTTGCAGTCCGCGATGATCTTTACTCTGCGGTGACACTTTCCCTCCTTTCCTAGCTGGTCCCAGCCTTGGTGAGCCCCAGAAGAGGCAGGTCGAGGCAGCATGGGGGTCTGGCTTCTGAACTCCCTGAGTGTTCTAATGGTAGAAAAAGAGGCAGAGGTCTCCAGAATGACTTCAAGAGCACCACCCCTCTCTCCTTCTCTGTCATTCTTTGATTTTTCCCGACCTCTTCCTGGATTTCTCTCACTCTGTCTCCCTACTGCCACATCTCTGACTTTCAGCATCTGTTTCTGTCTTTCTTAATCCTCCGTCTCTCTGGGTCTCTCTGTCTCCGTCTCCCTGGCGTTCTCTTGCCTTTCTGCACCCCTCTCTCTTCCCGCCCCACGTCCCTGTCCCTATCTCTCTCTTCCCCTCCCCCCAGCCTGCCAGGCCCCAGACCCTGGCTCCCTCTGCAGATCCCATCCCCAAGCCTGTGTGTGGTCAGAGCTTCCCGTTTGGGGAAACCTGAGCCCGGGCAGCGGGGGAGGGGGCTCTCCCTGCTGCTGACCTCCACTGCCCCCTCCCCAGATGGAGAATGGGGAGGGGGACTGACGCCAGACTCCGGGGCTGCACGCACAGCCCCTCCCCCGACCGGGAGTGAGACCCTGCACATTCTTCTCTGGAAGCAGAAACAGCTGTGGGAGGCCCCACCCCCTCCCAAAGTTAGAGACGCCTTGTGGGGGCCTTCACCAGCTCCCCCCCACACCCCACCCCAAGCTGGCTGGGCTTGGGTAGGCACCTCCCACCGTACGTACAAGAAGAGGGAGAGAGCATGGGGATGGGCGAGCTGTGTCCTTCCTTCCGGTCCCTCAGTCTGCCTCAGTCTCCCCTCGCTGCCCTTCAGCTTCCCTATTCCTGCCGCTGAGTCTCCCCCCTTCTCTGCCCCTCTGTCTACCCCGCCCCCCAGGAGGTGGTAGTGGAGAGGGCTCTTTCCCCCACACTCTCCAGGCAAAGCTCCGTCCCAGCGTCAGGGAGGAGGCGGTGGCAGGCAGCGGGAGGAAGGCAGCGGCGCGGAGGGAGGAACAGAAAAGCGCTAAATATAAACGTCTCTGCGGTTGGGGGTTCCTGGGTCCTTCAGAAGAGGGTGTGGGTACCTCCTCTGATCCCGAGCCTCTGTCTTGTGATGCTAACCCCTCCCGCCCCGCACCCCCTGCCAAGGAATACACTCCCTTTGAAGCCTGAAAGATTGAAGCCAGACTCCATTCGTTGCTAATAGGAGTAGCCCGGACGCAGGTAAAGACCGGGGGTATCTCAGAGAAGAGAGGTCAGAATCCTGGATGGGTGTGGGAGTTCCATTCTCTTCCACCAAGAAAAAGCGTCCCCTTCCAGCAAGAAGGACTTAAGTTAGACTTGAAGAAGGACTTCCAAATCGCGCTAAAGAGAACGGGACACAGACTAGGGGCATGTGAGCAGTGGGGAACACAGGTCTGGAAAAGTTTAGGCCATGGGGTCTCCAGGGGTCCTCACCTAAGGTTTCACCCGTTAAACCTATCCAACTGAACGACCACAGGCCTGCTGGCAGAAGGGCTTGCAAAGAAAAGGGGATGGGCATGAGGGGTATTGTGGGTACATGGGGAGCAGGATTCAGACCGAGGTCATTTGAAGAGTCATCACTTTGCACCCAGAAGGGAGGGGGTCAAACTTACCCACAGTGGGAGTGTGGGGACTTGGGGTGGTGTTGGAGAACCCAGGCGTGGGGGAAGAGGAGGCCTCTCCGGTTTGTCCCCCTTACCCCTGCTCTTCCCTACAGAGCAGGAACTGAAATTAGACCCATAGAACTTAGCTCCCCTCCCAGTCTATCCTTTTATGTTTATTTTTAATTACACAAGTAAAACATGACTTTATATTTTGCTGGTTGGAAATTCATAGCTTTCGTGTAAGAATAAAAGCTAGCAATTATTGAGCTTAAAAGGAACCGCTGTTTTAAGTCATATAATCCTCACAACACACCGTAAGAGAGGGAGCTGAATGAGGCCATGTTACAGACGAGGAGACCAGGGCCCAGAGAGGGGAGTAACCTGCTCAAGGTCACACAGGGTCTCCTCGGAGATCACCGCCAATGTCACGTTGGCATGAGTCCCTCTAGACCAATGGATTTGCTTGTAGGAAGAGCTTACCTGCCAAGAAATGTAGGGTTTTGCTTCGCTTCTTGCCATTGCCAGTCTCTTGGGGTGGTCCCAGAGATAACACCAGCGGGTCTCAAAGTGTGGCTGCTGGGCTAAGCAGTGTCACCTCGGAACTTGTAAGTTATGCCGATTCTTGGGCTCCAGGCTGGAATCAGAAGCTCTAGAAGTGGGACCCAGGCCTTGCAGGTAAATCTGACTCCCACTCATACACGACACTTTTCTTTTTCTTGTCAATGCTGTGTCTTAGTGATGATTCTTTTTTTTTTTTTTTAAGATTTTATTTCTTCATTTGAGAGAAAGAGAGAGAGAGGGCAAGTAAGAGAGGTAAGGGATAGAAGGAGAAGCAGACTCCACACTGAGCAGGGACCCCGATGTGGGGCTCGATCCTGGGACTCCAGGATCATGACCTGAACCAAAGGCAGACGCTTTACCCGCTGAGCCATCCAGGTGCCCCCTCTTAGTGATGATTCTGTGTAGAAATTGTGTCCTTCCATTTTGACAGGTATATAGTATTCTGCTATGTACATTCATTTTCACCAAACATTTCCTGAGCACCTGCTTTGTTCCAGGCGCTGTGCTGTTCCCTAGGGGTGGGTGGGTGGGAATCCTGACATGAACAAAGCAGATTAAAATCTCTGCCTTCCAGGGATGACTTTTAGTGAGACAGACCCGATGACGACCTGATGCATGCTTTTGAGCCAAGAGGTCATTACTGCTACGGTGCAGGGAAGCGGGGGGGGGGGGGGGGGGAACAGGTCAATGGGTGCAAAATGATGGGGAAGCTATTTTGGAAAGACCGGTCAGGGGAGGGATTGTGTAAGGAAAGATCTGAATGAAGCCAGAGAGGGAGCCAGGAAGAAATGCAGGGGGAGCACATCCTTACTGAGGTAGGAACACCGCATAGTCATCCAGGGAGCGTGGCTGGAGCAGAGTAAGGGGGGGTGATTAGTGGGGGACATGACATGGGGTACCTGGCCGGGGTCTCCGACATTGTTTTAGCCACCCCTGATTGTGTACCATCCGGCTGCTTTCCTGGGTTCTGCTCCAAGATGACGCCACCCTGAGCATCTCTGCACACCCAGGGCAGGAGCCCAACATGGAATGATTTGTTGACTTTCCTCCCATAAACAAACCCAGATGGGGGCTTCTGTTCTTGGGGTGGGGGGAAGGGGGAGGACAAGGGGCCCAGGAGAGCAGCCACAGGAGTAGGAAGCAGGGAGGGGGGAGTCTGCGAAGGGGGATGGGGGGATCCGGCCAGTCTTTCTGCCCTAAATAGGCAGGGCTGGGCGACTGGCCTCCCGGCTCCTCCCCCCTCCTTCCCTCCCTCCCGCCGTCCAGACAAGCTGCTTTTGTCTGAGGGTCAACCGTCAGCCTGTGGTGGTGGCCACCTCTGGCTTCGCCCTAGACCCACGTGCGACTCTTCCTGGATCTGGCCCTGTTTTTCCAAAATGGGGTTAGGTCCTAGCGTCTTGGAAGCCCCATCTGTGTTATCTTAGTCCCTCAACCCGTCCCTGGTCACTGTCACTCCCCTAAAAGGGTTTTCACCTTCCTTTATTCTCACCTGACAAATGCTCGTTTTCTGCAGCAAGAAGGATCCAGGATAGACTCAACTGGACTTTCTCATGGGGATGAGGTTCAGGGGCAGACATGGGAGGCTTCCAGGTGGGAATGAAGCAAGGGTGGGAGAAAGATGTTGTTCCCTGGGGCCAGGGAATGGGCTGGGGCTTGCTACTCTAGTATGCTACGGGCTAGACTCACAGAAGGACTTCCTAGGGTGCTCTTCCTGGGGGAAGGACCGAAGGCTTCTACGAGTTGTGGTCAGCCTGTTTTATCCATATGAGGGAAAGAATCAGTCTGCAGCGGGAAGGACTTAAGGAAGACTTACAAAAGGACTTTGTGCTGATGATAAGGGGCAGAGGGAGATGATGGGAGCATCTGAGAAGAGAAAGTCAAGGACTGGGAGGAGGTGGACCAATGGCTAGGGGATCTGCTGGGTCCTGGGTATTTTGAGGGCAAACTCCCCTTACAGTGACACCATGTAAACTGAGACTCGAAGAGGAATGTTCTGATAGGGGTTGAGGGTTATGGAGGAAACACCTGACAGAGAGGGGGCGAGGGATGGGAACTTCTGAAGCTTATCCCACCTAAGAAAGGTTAATGTAGCTGCAGCATGAAGGACTTGAGTTAGATAATCACTGGGACTTTTTTTTTTTTTAAAGATTTTATTTATTTATTTGACAGACAGAGATCACTAGTAGGCAGAGAGTCAGGCAGAGAGAGGGGACGGGGAGAAGCAGGCTCCCTGCTGAGCAGAGAGCCCCATGTGGGATTCTCGATCCCAAGACCCTGAGATCATGACCCGACCTGAAAGCAGAGGCTTTAACCCACTGAGCCACCCAGGTGCCCCATCGCTGGGACTTCTAATGGGATGAAGGGACAGAGATCTTGAGGGTGATCCTGGGACCTCGGTACTGCTTTTAGACTTTTGAAATTAGAGCCTCACTGTCAAAGTGAAGCTCTGCCTATCGGGGGGATATATGGGGAGGGGGGCACACGACAGAGGATTGGGGATATTCTGACTATCCTGCTCTCCCCATGCCCTCAGGAGGCCTTGCCTGGGCTCATCTGGGACCTGGGCCAGCAGCTGGGAGACCTGAGCCTGGAGTCTGGGGGCCTGGAACAGGAAAGCGGGCGCAGCTCAGGTGAGCATGCGTAGAGGGAGAAGGGTCTGCCTGGGACATCCCCATCTTTCCTACTGCCCCCTACCTCTCAGGTTTCCCTGTCTCTGCCTCTTGGTCTCTTCCTTTCCCCACCCCTGGTTTCCCCGTCCAGGCCCCTGATTGTCTCTCCTCCACTCCCTGGAATCCAGGCTTCTATGAAGACCCCAGCTCCACGGGAGGTCCAGACTCACCCCCCTCTACCTTCTGTGGGGACAGTGGCTTCTCTGGATCTGGCTCCTATGGACGCCTGGGTCCCTCTGAACCCCGAGGCATCTACGCCAGCGAGAGGCCCAAGTCCCTAGGTAAGGTGGGTGGGGTTGGGGCCCTGAGAGGCAGGGAATGGGCAGGAAAAGAATGCTTTTGAGCACAAGCTTCTGAGTCAGACTGACCTGGATTCAAACTCTGGCTGTGACCCTTCCTTCTCATGTGATTTTGAGCATGTTGCTTCTTTCTGGGCCTCTGTTTCTCCTTTTGTTAAAATAGGATTATTAGCAGCACCTGCCTCATAGGGAAGTTCTTCATACTCAATGAGCCTGAGCCCTCACTACCATTGGACTTGGCACTTGGTAGCCATGTAAACAGCAACTCCTGTTGTTCACTTATACAAGTCAGTTTCGGAGCCCCTACTAGGTGCCAGCTTAGATTTGTTTCAGTGGCGAGGAATACCCAGAGGGAAAGAAAAAAAAAATCCCTGTTTTCATAAAGCTGACTTTGCAGTGGGAGAAACAGATAATATACAAGATAAATAAGATATAGACATATAGGAAGAGAAGAAAGTTAGGGAAGGGAGCTGGGGAGGGCATACCCTTTTGAGTTGGGGAGGAAGTTGCAATTTTAGGACACATGGCTAGGGAGGGTGTCACTGAGACTCTGACATTTGAGTGGCGCCCTGAAGTAAGCGAAGCAGATATCCTCAGGGAAGCGTGTTCCAGGGAATGGCAAGTGCAAAGGCCCTGAGGCTGGAACGTGACTGGCGTGTGCTTCCAAGAGGGCAGCAGAGACCCAGACCTAGAATTATAGAAGACAGGGATTAGATATGAAGGTCAGAGAGGCAGAGGCGGGACAGACCCTTCATGGTCTTGTGACAATTTTGTTATGAACCTGATATGCCGGGAAAGCTGAGAGCAGGGTTTTGGATGACAGTGAAGGAGGGCAGGGTAGGCAACTAGCCCCTCCTAGGCTCCTTCAGCAAGGACTTCGAGGGTCCCTCCACTCTCTTCCTTTTTTTATTCTTGCCTCCCTCCCTAGGAGACGCCAGTCCCAGCGCTCCGGAGGCGGTGAGCGCTCGGGCAGCCGTGCCGCGATCATACTCGGCGCCCTACCCGACGGCAGCGGGCTCTGCAGGCCCCGAGGCCTGCTCCTCCGCGGAGCGGCGGGCGCGCGCCGGGCCCTTCCTGACGCCCAGTCCATTGCACGCCGTGGCACTGCGCAGCCCGCGGCCCTGTGGCCGGCCTCCCGCAGACTCGCCGGACGCCTCGGGGGCGGGGCGGCCCCTGGACGGCTACATCTCGGCGCTCCTGCGCAGGCGCCGCCGCCGGGGGGCGGGCCAGCCCCGGACCAGTCCCGGGGGCGCGGACGGGGGCCCGCGGCGCCAGAACAGCGTGCGCCAGAGGCCGCCGGACGTGTCCCCGCCCCCCGGAGGCGCGCGGCCCGCGCCCGAGCCCCCGGTGGAGCGCGCGGGGGGTCGTCCCGCCAGCCCGGCCGCCCTAGGCCGCGCCTGGGCCTCGCAGTGGGAGTCGGAGACGGCGCCCGAGCCCCCCGCGCCGCCCGCCGCTCCCTCGCCCCCCGACAGCCCGGCCGAGGGGCGCCTGGTGAAGGCACAGTACATCCCGGGCGCGCAGGCCGCCACCCGTGGCCTCCCTGGCCGGGCGGCCCGCCGCAAAGCGCCCCCACTAACCCGCGGCCGCAGCGTGGAGCAGTCCCCACCCCGGGAGCGTCCCCGGGCCGCCGGCCGCCGCGGACGCATGACGGAGGCCTCGGGCCGCCGGGGCTCGCCCAGGGCTCGCAAGGCCGCGCGCTCCCAGTCCGAGACCAGCCTGTTGGGCCGCGCGGCCGCGGTTCCTCCCGGGCCCCCCAAGTACCCCACGGCCGAACGGGAAGAGCCTCGGCCGCCGCGGCCCCGCCGCGGCCCCGCGCCCACGCTCGCGGCCCAGGCTGCGGGGTCCTGCCGCCGTTGGCGCTCCACGGCCGAGATCGACGTTGCGGACGGGCGCCGCGGCCGTCCCCGAGCCCCCGCGGCCCGCGGCCCGGTGCCCGGCCCATCCCCATCCGCTCCTCAGCGCCGTCTTCTCTATGGCTGCGCGGGCAGCGACTCGGAGTGCTCGGCCGGGCGCCTGGGGCCGCTTGGACGCCGGGGTCCCGCAGGTGTTGTGGGCGGCGGCTATGGGGAGAGTGAATCGAGCGCCAGCGAGGGGGAGTCGCCGGCCTTCAGCTCCGCATCCAGCGACTCAGACGGCAGCGGTGGTCTGGTGTGGCCGCAGCAGCTGGTGGCAGCCACCGCGGCCTCTGGGGCAGGGGGTGGTGCGGGTGGAGGGGCGCCTGCGGGCCCCGCCAAAGTCTTTGTGAAGATCAAGGCTTCCCACGCACTCAAGAAAAAGATACTGCGTTTCCGTTCGGGTTCTCTCAAGGTCATGACTACAGTGTGAGTTTGGGAGTTTGCTTGGGCTCCCCCTTCATGGCCTCTGCACCACCACACTCCCAATCACTGACCCTTCCATACCTCCCTTCCAAAGACCACCATTTTCTCTGCTTCCAAAGACCCTTCCTCACTGCCCCCATTCACTGCAAGTCTTGGTTGAAAAGGCTCCCCCTCCACCATAGGGAGGAATGGGGGAGGAGCCCTGTTTGACCCAGTTCAGCTGCTGGCTCTGCAGCCTTTGGGCAAGAAAGTTCCCTTTGTCTGGGCCTCACTTTCCTCATCTGTACTATGGGTGTACTATGGTATGCAGAAGGGGTAATTCAGTTTGAATTTCCCCATTTTAGTTTAGACACTTAGTCCGTTTGTTCCCGTTCGCTTCCGTCACTGAACCCTCTTATTCCTCCTTTCCATGCCCAGATACAGTGTCCTCCCCCCACTCCCCATTCACAAAGTGCCCCCTGTCCATGTCCCTGGATTCTTAGGATATCCCCTTGGCACCATGGTCAGAGACTCTGTGTCTAACTCAGGTGGTGCCTGCAGAGTGCCCTGGGAAAGGAAGGAGCACTGACTTTGGGGTTTTGAGGGTCAAGTAGGAGGTGGTAACACCTGGAAAGAAAGACTTTTCACCTCTATCCCTGGACAATTATGGAGGATTAAGAGGTAGAAGAGGAAAGGAAGATGACTTCTATCTCATGCCCCCTTTCTCCCCTGCTGAGAGGGAGTGTGGGGAGCCCAGGAAGACCCTCAACTGTTCCAATCCAGTATTTTTTTTCTTTTTTAAAAATCACTGTATTTATTATGACGATGGTGACTCCCCAGTGCACAGGGGGGCCAGACTCTGTGTGTTTCTCTAACCTCTTTGTAAATAAATGCACAGTGTTACATATGTGGTAGACTCTTCTTCTGTGGTTAAATAAGAGAAATGGTTTTCCTTTGGACTAACATTTAGTGTGCAACTACTGTTTGCTTTGAATATAGTAGTGTCCAGAACCAGATGGCAGATCTCAGGGTGGGTCTCAACCTAATTTTCCTGTCATGGGCTATAAAGAATCTGATCTTTGATTGAGTTGTGTTTGGGCATAAACATGGTTTCATAAAAATACGGGTAAAGGGACAACCCCAAATCCCTTCTTTCAGAAGTTATCATAATTAGTTTGTTGCATATTCTTGCATGTTTTCCTTTATGCATTTGCAAATATATATGAATCTAAGTAACTATACAAATGTATAACTATTATATACATATACATATTTATATATATGTGTGTATATATATATATATTTATATATATGTGTATATATATATATATATATATATATACACACATATAAATTGAGCTATATATTTGCCTTGTGTATCACTGTTATTTTGGTGGTGTTGAGTCATCTGTGTCCGGAGATTTTTTTTTTTTTAAGATTTTATTTATTTATTTGACAGTCAGAGGTCACAAGCAGGCAGAGAGGCAGGCAGAGAGAGAGAGGAGGAAGCAGGCTCCCCACGGAGCAGAGATCCGATGTGGGGCTCGATCCCAGAACCCTGGGATCATGACCTGAGCTGAAGGCAGAGGCTTTAACCCACTGAGCAACCCAGGCACCCCATGTGTCCAGAGATTTCTTTATGGGAAGGATTTCAGTTAAGAGTTGGATTTTTGTAGGCATGTCTTGGTGGCTTAGTTGATTAAGTGTCCAACTCTTGATTTCAGTTCGGGTCATAATCTCAGTGTTGTGAGATTGAGCCCCTTGTTGGGCTCCACACTGGGCATGGAGTCTGCTTAAGATTCCCCCTCCCCCTCTTCCCCTCCCCCCCCTCCCTGCTCCTGTTCCATCTCTCCCTCTTTAAAAAAAAAAAAAAATTGGGGCGCTTGGGTGGCTCAGTGGGTTAAAGCCTCTGCCTTCGGCTCAGGTCATGATCTCAGGGTCCTGGGATTGAGCCCCACATCGGGCTCTCTTCTTGGCAGGGAGCCTGCTTCCTCCTCTCTGCCTGCCTGTTGCCTACTTATGATCTCTGTTTGTCAAATAAATAAATAAAATCTTAAAAAAAAAAATTGGATTTCTTTGATGGTTACAGGACTATTTAGCTTTTCTATTTCTTCCTGTGTCAGTTTTACTAAGTTGTATTCTTCTAGGAATTTGTCCATTCATCTAATTTTAGATGACATATTTTCTGTTACTGTGTTATTATTTTTTAAAAATATTTTATTTATTTATTAGAGAGAGAGACAGAGATAGCAAGAGAGAGCAAGAGCTGAGAGGAGAGGGAGAAGCAGGCTTCCTGCTGAGTAGGAGCCAGACATGGGGCTCCATCCCAGAACCCCGGGATCATGACTGGAGGTGAAGACAGACACTTAACTGACTGAGACACCCAGCTGTCCCTAAAGATTTCATTTTTAAGTAATCTCTACCCCTAGTGTGGTGCCTGAACTCACAGCCCTGAATCAAGAGTCGAGTGCTCTATCAATGATGCCAGGTCCCCCATCACTGTATTATCAATGGCTGCTTTAGCATCCACTGTGGGATTGTCCGCTCTCCCAGTTCTTTTGCTGTTGGGGACTTCGCAGCAGTAATGTCCTTGTACCTATCTCTGTGCCTATATGTGTGTATTTCCAGAGGCTCCACTCTAAGAAATAGAATTGCTTGGTCATTATAATATATTCATTTAAAAACTTTTTTATTTTTATTTTTATTTTTTTTTTAAAGATTTTATTTATTTACTTTTCAGAGGGAGAGCGAGCACAGGCAGACAGAGTGGAAGGCAGAGTCAGAGGGAGAAGCAGGCTCCCCGCGGAGCAAGGAGCCCGATGTGGGACTCAATCCCAGGACGCTGGGATCATGACCTGAGCCGAAGGCAGCTGCTTAACCAACTGAGCCACCCAGGCGTCCCCATTTAAAAACTTTTAATCGACACTGCCACACTTCCTTCCACTAAGCGTGCCCTCAGCTGACATTTCCAAAGGCAATTTCTGAGATGCCCATTTTTCCATCAGTTCACCAGACATTTTTGCCAGTCTTATGGGGGAAAACTGTGTTCTCTTTTAACTACCACGTCTCTCTCCCCGTTGCCATGAGGCAACACATTTGTATCTCTTTTAGGCCACTTTTAATTCTATGAGTTGCCTGTTCACACCCTTTGCCCATATTTCTATTGGATAAGTTCAGTAATCACACAGATTTCATGGGTGCATAAGGAGAAGTTTGGAGAGGGGCCTTTACTAACTGCCGCACAGCAAGAAAGAGGGAGCTAAGGTTGGGATCCAACCTCCACCCAACTCCGCAGTCTGAAGAACGGTACTTACTCTGTCTTGACCTTTGTGTTTACATGGGTGGGTCCATCTCTCTGTAGCTTTGAACCCTGAAAGAGCAGAGACCAGACCTACTCTGCTCACCTGCATGTCCTGTGCCCACGGAGGTGGTGAGGAACAAGAAGAAAGGAACAAAACAAAAAAAAAAAAAAAAAAAAAAAAAAAAGGTCCTTCCTGTGGAATTTCCATTCTAGAAGGTGGGTGGGTAGTGTGTGTGTATGGATAAGCACGTATTTCTTTTGGAATACCAACAGATAAAAGTCAGTTTTGAAAGTCTGCCAGGAAAAGCCATTGCTTGTCAGGCCTTTGGGAATATTTGCCCCATCTCCATTCCATCAAAGAGGCAGCTACACTCAGGGGATGGGACTTGTCAAAGGCTACACAGGCTACTTGGTGGCCAAAATGGTTGAAGTATATATGGGTGGCCATCCTCCTTTTTTAAGATTTTAGTGCTTGCTCATTAAAAATAATAAAACAGTAACAGCGGGATACCTGTCTGGCTCAGTTGGTAAACACATGACTCAATCTCGGGGTGGTGAGTTCAAGTCCTACATCAGACATGGAGCCTATTTTTTTTTTTTAAGGATTTTATTTATTTGACAGAGAGATCACAAGCAGGCAGAGAGGCAGACAGAGAGAGAGGGGGAAGCAGGCTCCCCACTGAGCAGAGAGCCCGATGCGGGGCTCAATTCCAGGACCCCGAGATCATGACCTGAGCTGAAGGCAGCGGCCTAACCCACTGAGCCACCCAGGCGCCCCTGGAGCCCATTTTTAAAAACAAAACAAAAGAAAATAACAGTTAACAATAAATTGAGCATTTACTGCATGCCAGACTCTTCTTGGTGACTCACTTAATCCTCAGAACCTTGAGAGTTTATTAGATATATAGATACTATTATGCCCACTTTACAGGTGGAGAAACTGAGGCACAGAGATGTTAAATAACTTGCCTCAAGTAAGTTAATAAGTAGCAAAGCCAGATTTAAGTTCAGGCTGCCTACGAGTCTACGTTCTTAAGCACTGGCCTATATAGCCTGTTTGCTATATGTTTTATTTCTAGAAGGGTGCAAAAGGAACTGCTTACCAGGTTGGGAGCTAGGGAAGGGGCAAGGCCATTGACTTAATAAGTAAATAAATTGTATAATTTGTTAAAGGTGATAGGGACTATGGGGAAAAAACTGAGCGGAGATATGAGGGACTTGGGTGGGATGGGGGAGCGGAGTGATCGGGGATGGTCTAATTGAGAAGATGGCATTTGAACAGAGATCTGAACGAGGTGGGGGAGGGAGGCTTGTGAATGTCTTGGGGGGACGGACAGCAGTGGTGAGAGGAGCCAGGGTGGTGGGCAGAAAATGGTAGGGCTCACCACATTGCATGGGGTGTCATGGGCCTTGGTGACAATTTTGATTTTCACTCTGAGGGAGGTGGGCCACATGGGAGAATTCTTAGCACAAGAGGGACTTGGGTTTTTCCCAGTGGGAGGGGGAGGGAGGGAGGTGAAAGGATTAACAGCTCTACTGAGAGATAATTCACCTACCATAAAATTCACCCATATAAGTGCAGCGTTCAGCGGTGTTTCATATTTTCACACAGTTGTGAATATTTCCATCCGATTAAGAAATTTTGCTCCCGTAGCTGTCATCGTCCACTATCCCCCCGCCTCTGGAAACCACTCATCGGATTCTCTCTCTGTCCCTTTATATTGGCCTATTCTGGACATTTCATATCAATGGAATTAGGCAATACATGGCCTTTGGGGACCAACTTCTTTGATTTAGCACAATGTTCTCAAAGTTCAGCCCATGGCAGCACGTGTCAGTACTTTGTTTCTTTTTACTGCCAAATGCTATCCCACAGTCTGGACAGACCACATTTCGTTTTTCCACTCATCCGTTGATATTTGGGTCATTTCCACTTGGGGGCTATTATGAATCATGGTGCCATGAACGTTCATGTACAAATCTTTGTGTGGATGTATGTTTTCGGGGTTTTTTAAAGGTTGGTTCCTAGGAGTGGAATTGCTGGGTCATATGGGGACCTTAACCTTTTGAAGAACTGTCAGACTGTTCTGCTGAATGAATGCAGAACAACTGCTACAGTGGCCGCAGCATTTTACTTCCCACCACCAGTGTGTGACGCTTCCAATTTTGCCACCTCCTTGCGAACATTTGCTATTATCTGGGGACTTCATCTCCACAGGGTCCCTCTGGCTGGTCTGTGGGGACCAGGATGAGAGAAGCCAGTGAGGAATGGTGGCTGGACCAGAGTGTGGAGAGCAGAGGAGGTGAGAAGTGACTGTGCATTGGGGACAGACGGAAGCTGGCATTAATGGCATTTGTCACAAGATCAGTGGTGTGAGAGAGGGAGGGAAGTTAAGAGTTACTATCAGATGGTTGGGACTGCAGTAGGAAGAGGGTTTGGCAGGTGGAATCTGGAGCTTGGTGCCATACCCACCAGACATCCAGCTGGAAATAGACAATAGCGATGGGGTATTCGACCTTAGAGTTACTGTTGGCATTCACTGCACACTTCTTGAATAATTAAAGCTAAAACTGGGGGCACCTGGGTGGCTCAGTGGGTTAAGACCTCTGCCTTCAGCTCCGGTCATGGTCTCAGGGTCCTGGGATGGAGCCCCGCATCCGGCTCTCTGCTCAGCGGAGAGCCTGCTTCCTCCTCCTCTCTCTCTCTCTGCCTGCCTCTCTACCTACTTGTGATCTCTGTCTGTCAAAAAAAAAAAAACCAAAAAAAAAAAAAAAAAAAAAAAAAAGCTAGAACTGAAGCCAAATCCAGGGTCTCGGTTTCCTCCTCCAAAAAATGGGCACAATACATGGACTCCTAGGCTGTCACGAGGCTGGGGCCATTCCTTTGCGGCACAAGACAGCATTGCACACCTGGAAACTAAAGTTATGCGGGTGGAAAGAAGGCTGAGGTTTGCAGCTCCGGCGAGAAATGGAGGTTATGAACGATTCGAGCAGCGTCGGTCAGTCCGTCTCCCCAGCCCCCTCCCAGCGTCTGGCTGCCGTCAGAGACCGGGAAAGGAGACTGGGTCGTCACCCTGTCTTCCCCCACTCTAAGCTGGGTTTCCTCCTTGGGGGCGGCCCGGGCCAAAACTGCTGATGGAAACCAGCTGCGGGAGGCGCAGAGGCTCGGCGCAAGCCCAGGCCCCTCCCCGGCGCCGGCAGACCCCGTTAAGGGGGAGGACGAGGGCGCCCTAGCTTCCCTCCCCCTTCTGCAGCCGAGCCCCGGGCCCTGGCACGTCCGGCGCGCCTGATGCTTTCCAGATGTGAGCCCGGTTCCCCTCCCCCACCTAGGCCCGTTGCTACTTCGGGGTTGGGGGCGGGGGAGTCAGGGTCTGATACCCTCATATCAAATCGCTGCCAGGCACCTGGGCCGGCGTCCCCTTCCAGCCGGTGTCGCTTCCCCATGCAGTCGGTAAAAACCGAATTTGGATGGGCTGACTGCGTGGAGACCCCCCCTTTCCCCCAACACCCGCCGCTCGGGACACGCCTCCGCCAGCCCACGCCCTTAATGGTCAGCCCCGGGACGCGCCTCTTCCGAACCCTGCCCCAACCGCGCCCACCAGAGCGCCCGGGCCACGCCCCTGGGGCGCGCCCTGCAGGCCCCGCCTCCGCCACCCGCCCCTGTGGGCCGCGGGGTGTGCGAGTTCGTTCGTCTGTTCGCTTCTATGTTTCTAGGTGTCTGCGTTTCTCGGTCCCTGTCTCTGACTCTCTATATTACTTTTCTTTTTAAAAGACTTTATTTATTTGACAGAGAGAGAGAGAGAGAGAGAGAGCACAAGTCGGCAGAGCGGCACGCGGAGGGAGAGGGAGAAGCAGGCTCCCCGCTGAACGGGGAGCCCGAGGTGGGACTAGATCCCAAGGACTCTGGGATCATGATCCCAGTGGAAGGCAGCTGCTTAATAACTGAGCCACGCAGGCGCCCCCGACTCTCTCCATGTCTCTCTGTGTGTCTCTCCTATACCCTGCATGTCTCTGTCTCTGCCTCCTCTGCCAGTCTCTGGTGCACCTACTCCCTAGGTCTCCATCTCTCCAAATTTCTGTCTCTGCCTCTCTTTCTGCCACACTGCCTCTCTCGGCAACTCCCTACCCCCTCTCTTTGAACTTCTCTGTCCCAGTCCATCTTCAGTTCTCTCCCTCTGGCCTCCAGCCCCCGCCACCGTTCTGTGTCCTGGTCTTCCTCCGGGGTCTGCAGCTTGCTCTCCCAACTTCCACCTCCGCCTACGGCTTCGGCGTTGGCGGGCCACGGGCTCCCCCGTGTGGCTATCAGGGAGCAGTCGCGAGAGACCCGAGGGCTGAGTGTGGATGCCCGCAGGCATGGGCCTGAAGCTGGAGAGACACCGTGGGTGCCCCTGGGTGACGCCGGGGAATGGTGTGTGACGCCAAGAGACTGTGTGAGTGTGTACTACCGTGAGATTGTGCATGACGCCAGAGGCTGGTGTGTGGCTGTGTGACCTTGGGAGGTTTTGCTACTACCAGCCAAAGGGTATGACTGTGAAACCATGTGTTACACTGAGAGATTGTGCCCGATGGTGTCTGTGAGATGGGAAAGATGACGCGCGGGTGACTGCGTGGGACCCCTGGAGGTTGGGTGTGCCTGAGACACTATTCGGGGGACCGGTTGAGACATTAAGAGATTACGTGAGAGCGAGAGATTGTGTGGCACAGTGTGCAACATGGAGAGGACACGAGTGCTGTGTGTGTCACACAGCAGATGATGTGTGACAGAGAGTGAGACCGGATGAGTGGGACACACTCAAAGGTGGTGTGAGAAGGTGGTGTGACAGGCCCCAGGGGAGTGGGGGTGACAGAGGGACCATGTGAGTATGACAGTATATGTCAGCCACACTGACGGACTGTGAGAAACTGTATGACTCTGTGTGGCACAGATCGTGTGGGATAGTGAAAGACTGTCACAGTGTTGTGACAGCGTATGAGGGCGTGTGTCACTGTGTGGGGCCCTTGGAGATGAGAAGATGAGCGAGATCTTGTGCCTGTAAATGTGTGCGCCACACAAGACTGCAGGGTGAGGGTGGGGACGGCTGTGTTCGGTGTGAACTGCGCAAGGCTTAGCAGAAGCTTGTGTGTGTGACAGTGTGTGGAGGGGACACTCTGTGAGGGACTGTGTGAGACTGTGTGTGACACCAGCAGATTGTGCAAGAGCAAGCATGACTGAATGTGTGTGTGTGGGTCACTGGAC
Source organism: Mustela nigripes (assembly GCF_022355385.1). Lineage (NCBI taxonomy): Eukaryota > Metazoa > Chordata > Mammalia > Carnivora > Mustelidae > Mustela > Mustela nigripes. The sequence continues at coordinate 7,389,492 of NC_081573.1, forward strand.
GTGTGACTGTGTCTCACCATGTAACACCACAGAATGTTGTGGTTGTGTGACAGCGCTCCCAAAGATGTCATGTGAGTAATTCCACATCACCGTGTGAGACCCTGGTAAAAAGTGTGGCGGAAGTTGCTGTCAGGTGTGAGACCCAAGTTTCAGCTGCCTGCGAATGTGTGTGATGGACGTCTCGAGAGACTGCGCGTGACACTGGGTGAAATTCTGTTCGCACACGGGACAGTCTAAGATAGGATATCTGTGCTTGTGCGAGGTGGCATGGACGCTTTGCAGCAGTTTGAGGGGTTCAGTGGCTGTGGCACCATAGGGCCCTGTGTGTGGAGGGTGTGGGTTTGGTTGTGAGACAGGTAGTGTGCATCTCTGTGTGAGGGGCTGGGGTGGGGTGACACAGGTGGCAGGTGTGACAGGGTGGGAAAGCACATGTGATGGAGTGACAGGCTGTGCGGGACTCACAGGAGATGTTTTTGCGATGTGGGATATGGACAGGGTGTGGGACACACTGGGAGAGATTGTCTTTTCCTGAGAGGGAGTGTGTGTGTGCCCGTGTGAGTGTGTTCCAGAGGGACAGAGACCGAGGCAGAGGCAGAGACTGAGACGGGAGATTGGGAGAGAGAAAGGGGGAGAGCAAGAGACACCCAGAACAGGAGCAACAGAGACACAGAAACAGAAAGACAAAGAAGGAGACAGACAGAGGGGACCCAGAGAGACAGACCTGAGGCGGCCAGGGCGCTGAGGACAGCGGCAGTGGCAGCAGGAGGAGGCGGGCCCTCAGGGGCTAAGCCCCGGGGGAGGGGGTGGGGCGGGACTGGGGATGGGGGGGACCCAGACGCTTGCTCCCAGCCACCGCCACCTGCCCGCCATCCTAGCCCGGAAGCAGCAACAGGTAGGAGGCTCGGATCTCCACTGCACAGCTAATTCCTCTGCCCGATTGCAGCCTTGGTCTGTCTGCCTGGGAATGAACGAATGAGTGAGCGAGTGAATGACTTTCTACTTCTGCATCTCGAACAGTCTGTCTCTCCCCCAGCCCTTCCAGTCCCTCCCTCTCTCTGTTCCTCTGTCCTTCTCTCCTCTGTCCCTTTATCCCCGCTGTGCCTCACTCTGTCCCTCCATTTGTCCATCTCTCTCTCCTTTCCCACCCCCTTACTCCATCCCTCCAAGACCCTCCACCTCCCCTTCTCTGTCCCCACTCTGTCCCTTTGTCCCCTTGGATCAACCTGTCCCTTTCTTTACCGCCCTATCTGTCCTCCCCTCCCTCTACTCCTTCCGTGGCTCCATCCCTTCATCTCCACCCCCCCACCCAGTCTATTTCTTCTGGGCCTCAATCTATCCCTCTATCACTTAGTCGTGTCTCTCTCCGACCCTCCATTTGTCCCTCCATCCTCTCTGCCCCTCTCCCATTCCTGCCTGGGTTACCCCCCCACCCCCACCCCCAGCCCTCTCTCTGGCTGCTAATGAGCAGAGGAGCCTTTGAGGTGGCCAGGGCTGGGGTGGGGGAGCTCCCCAAGGGGGCCGGAGGGGGCAGCTGCTGCCAAGGCCCTAATGAGGCCCCCTCTGCGCCTTTCCCGCCGCGATCTTAATTCCATGTTCTCCCCGGAGCCACCGCTAATTGGCCTGGGGAGGGCCCCCTCCTGGCTCCTGCTCTATCCGCCAGGGGGCTGAGGACACCTGGATCCCGATCCAGCACCTGTGGCCCTGTTCTCCCGTCCCTCCCTCCACCTGCCTCTAGGTACCCCATCCCATGTACCCCTCCACGATCTTCCCATGCCCCTCTCCTCCCTGTCCCTCTGTCCCTCCTTTGGCCTTCCTCTTGGTCCCCCATCTGTACGTCTCCTCATTCCTCTTTCTCTGTTTTCCTGTCCCTCCCTCCATCTCTGGGCACCCCATTTGTACGCTCTTCCATCCACAAGCCTGTCGCCGGGTCCCAGTATCACTGCCATCCTTACCTGGGGACTCAGACTTGCCCCAGTCTAACCCTCTCGGCCCCCCACTCCCGCCCTGCTTTTAAACTCTTCCCCGCCCTCAGCCATGTCCAACAACATGGCCAAGATCGCGGAGGCCCGCAAGACGGTGGAACAGCTGAAGCTGGAGGTGAACATCGACCGCATGAAGGTGCGGGGTGGAGGTGGGGAGGAAGGCGTGGGCTCCGGGGCTGGGGTCTGGACCCGGCGCCGCTGGGGTAGGGCCGGTGGGAAGATTCCCTGCAGAACTGGGCTGGACCCGGGGGGCGGGACTCGGGTACGGGGCGTGGTCACGAAGGGGGCGGAGCCGGGCCCGGGGAGGTGTTGGGGCGTGCCCAGGCAAGAGGCGGGGCCTTGGGAGGCTGACGGACGGTCCTCACGCGGGCGCCCCCAGGTGTCGCAGGCGGCGGCCGAACTCCTCGCCTTCTGCGAGACGCACGCCAAAGACGACCCGCTGGTGACGCCGGTACCCGCCGCGGAGAACCCCTTCCGCGACAAGCGCCTGTTCTGCGTTCTGCTCTGAGTCTTCCTGACCGCTTACCCACCCCTGCCAAACTATGGACCTAATAAACGTGGTGACTGTGGTGGGACCCGTGCTTTGGGGGAATGTGAGGCACGCCCAGAACTTGGGACCATCATGGAGGAACCTGCGTCCCTTCTCATCTCTTCTGAGTGTGTGTGGAATGTGTTGGGGGGCGAGGATTCGCGGGGTGTGTGTGGGCGCGAGGCTTGCACGGGAGGAAATGCGCTCTCTGGGCTCTGACCTCCACAGAGCACTCCACGATCCTGAATTTATTTAATCATTTCCATAGCCCCAGAAGGCAGCTGGCTGCTTGTATAGTACCTATTTTGCAGATGAGGAAACTGAGCCAAAGGAGGTCCCTTATTCCAAGTCACAGAGCTAGGAGGTAATGGGGTGAGGACCATGGCCTCCAGCGCTGAATCTCCAACCCCTGAGCTGGCCTCTCTCCTCTCTTGGGCTGTAGATTTTTAGGAGTCCCTGTGCCCGTCGCCCCTTTCTCACCTCCCTGAATGACCAACCCCTGCCGCAGGCTTCTTACCTCTGTCCTTAGCACTGATCTCTGTTTGTTGTTCATTCATTTCTGTGGTAGCTGCTGTGCGACCAGTCTCGTTGGGTGAAGCTAGGAACCTGGTTGTGACTGAGACATCCCTGGCCTTGCCCTCTTGGGACTCAGAAACCCTTGGGAGGGAGACAGACCTATTCCCAGATAATGGTGACCCTGAGCGGGCAGGGCTGGGGTGGGGGAGCTCAGAGGGTATACTTAACTCAGCTTAGGAATCAGGGAGGACTTCCTGGAGGAGGGGACACCTGAGCTGAGACAGGGTGATAATAAAACTTGGGAACCAGGAGTTGGTGCCTGGGTGGCTCAGTTGGTTAAGGTCTGCCTTCAGCTCAGGTCATGATCCCAGGATCCTGGGATCAAGCCCCACATCGGGCTCCCTGCTCAGTGGGAAACCTGCTTCTCCCTCTTCTGCTTCCCCTGCTTGTGCTGTCTCTCTTTCTCTCTCTCTCTCTCTCTCTGTCAAATAAATAAATAAATAAATAAATAAATAAATAATCTTTAAAAAAATCTTACAACCTGGGGACCAGGAGGAGAGAGAAACGTGGCTAGAGGGGGAGGAGACAAATTAATATGTACTATTCTTTCCTTCAACAGTTATTTCTTTGTCCTGAGGAGGACTGTGACAGCTTTGGTTCCTGCCCTGTGTTTCTCAGTTCACACATGGGTGGCCCACAGGACATTTCCAGCCTGCAGTTCTATTTATCTCATCTTTTATTTATTCATTTATTTTTGGTTCTTTACTTTTGGCCTACATAATGTTTAAAAAATGTTCTTGACTTAGTGACCCAATGGAAAAATAGTAGTCCTTTGCTTAAAAGTCCTTATTTGCAGCTTCTCCCAAAGTGGAAGTGTGGGTGATCTCAGACCCATATCCTTCCTCCTCAGGGTGACCAGAGACTGGGAGGTGGGACCTGGGCTTTTCAGCTCTCCAACGTCAACACCATGCCCCAACATCTCCTGCTTAAGAAGCCTCAGTGCTGCGTGTTATTTTTCATGGAGCCTAAGCCAGGGGCTTCTTAAAGTGGAATGTATCACATCCTGAATGTCTGCTGAAATGAGATGAAGGGGTGCCTGGATGGCTCAGTCGACTGGGCGTCTGCCTTCGGCTCAGGTCATGATCCTGGGGTCTTGAGATCGAGTCCCACATGGGGCTCCCTGCTCAGCAGAAAGACTGCTTTTCTCTCCTCCTGCTTGTGCTCTCTCTCTCCCTCAAAGAAATACATTAAAAAATCTTAAAAGGAAATGAGATGTAGATTGGGTGAGCTGTGGGTTTGGTCAATTATTTTACCAGGTTGGCTAGAGGGCCATGGGGTTAGAGACCCCCTCCTGTCTCCTCATCCCCACTTCCTCTTTTCTCTGGAATAACACCTGTGTTCCCCAGCCTGGGGCTAATGGGGACCAGACCCCCGAGAATCTGGATGGAGCCGGCTCACTGGGCCGTGTGTGTTTCTGGTGAGTGCTCCATTATTCACATTGGATTAGGGTCCCCTGGGCCCCAACTCTGAGCTTCCTGTTGGGTTGAGGCAGGACCAGCTGTAATTACATCTTCCTCCTGCCTCTCACCCCTCTCAGCTGGCTCCAGGCCGACTTGCATCATGTCTGTGGGAGCCCCAGGGGACACTGGGGACAGAGAGAGCCAAGGATGAGCTGGGGGGCGGAGTGGAGCTGGGGAGTAGGGTTACTGGGAGGGAAGTTGCCAGAGAATTCTGGAATTTCTCAGACCCAGCATCCTTACATCCTAGAACCTGAGAAGCAGAGGAGTCTAGAATTGCGGACCTCAGAGGGCTGGAATTCTGGAGTATTTCGACCCTGTGGGGCCAGAATCTTGTTCCTTTGTCCGGCTGGGATCCAGAGCTCTGCAACTCCAGGAATGTAAGGATTTCCTGAGCCTAGACTGTAGGGATTTAGATCCTTTTAGAGCTGACATCGTGGGGCTGTGTATTGTGGATCCTTCCTCCTTTACATTCCTGGTCTTGGGGAATGGAAATCAAAACAAGCAAGGGGGCTGGATGAAGGGAGGGCTGGCAGGATGGAGGTCTACCTGGAGGAGGTGTGGGAGCGAGGCGGGGGTGGTGGGGGCAGATGCTGGATGAGCCAGACAAGGCAGGTCCCATGTGACCAGCATCCATGCATGCAAACCTGGGTAATCTTGTTAGTGGGTATGACTGTAGTACCAGCTTCTGGCTACCCGCTGCTCTTTCCGGCCAGCCTCCCCTGTGAGGTCAGCTCTGGGGTCGGAGCCAGGCCAAGAGGCAGAGAGGGCACCACCTGAGGTGCTTGCTGCTAGCAGTCCCTTCCCACTTCACCCCAAACCCTGAAGGGCGCTAGGCTGCCCCTCCCAGCAGCTGTCTGCCCTTTGCACTCCACATGCTCTGAGCTCTGCTGAGGGGGGTTAGGGGAGGGGTGGCCCCAAGTCACAACTATGGCCATCATTTATTGGAGTCCCATTTCTGAAGCCCCACCTCACTTAATTCTCAGATGATCCCCCAAAGGACTCTGTTTACCCCCATTTTATAGGCATGGAATCAGGCACAGGGAAGTGACAGCCCCTGGCCAGTTGGGGCTTGAGGTTGGAGTGGACCCTGATGGATGAGGGTTTAGGAGGGATTGGAGGTGTTGGAGGGGGTCCTGAAGGACAGAAGTGAGGGTATCTCAGAGGAGGGGCCCAGGCCAGGCAAAGGCAGGGTGGGGATGGCAAGAGTAGAGCCCCTTGAAGCGGGGACGAGAAGCAGAGGCTGGCAAGGGCCCATTTGGGGTGTAGGAGAGGGAGGTGGGCAGAGACAAATGGTTCCTGTCGGAAGGCGTTGGCACCTGGCAATGAGGGACAGGTTAGGAGGGTCACAGAGCAACTTCCTGCAGCAGTGGAAGGACACAGGTAGACAGGTCGGCTTGGCAGGTGTGAGCAGGAGATGGGATGTGCAGGAGCGCCTGCACCCCTTAGTGTGTGTGTGGGCGGGGAGGGGTACGAGGTGGGGGCCAACCTCTTCCCCGGGCAGGGTCAGAACACCAGGGAGTCAGGAGAAGGTCAGGCCCCGGGTGAGCAGGGTCTTAGCTCAGGGGCAGGCCCGGAGGGGGGCCTGGGCAGGCAGCTGGAGGCACTGGCCAGCAAGCAGGCGTGGGAGAGGCCCAGGGCTGCGGATGACTCAGTGGAGGATTTCTGAGCTCAGGCTCCTGCTCTGCCCTTCCTCGCCACTTGGGAACACGCGTCCATCAGATGGTGCCCTCAGAGCCCCTCTGCAACCCCCACCCTCGGCACCCTGGAAGTGGGTGAGAGTTTGTCGAACGAATAGCAGCTGGTTTGAGGGCTTCCTGGAGGCAGGCAGGGGGGACTCGGTCCCTAATCTCTCACCACACCCCAACAGGGGCAAGGCAGCCACAGCGACAAAGAACATCCAGGCTGAGCTGGGGAAGTTGTTGTCCAGAGTCTCACAACACAGCAAGTGACTGGTGAGGGGCAGGAGGGACGCTTCCAAAGCTGCTCTCTTCCCCCTGTGCCAGGCAGTCCCTCCATGCAAACACACACACACACACACACACACACACACACACACGGAGACACAGCCATAAAGAAGTCCATGGGCCCACAATATAACCACGCACGCACAGACCCACAACGAAGTGGACAAAGGAACACAGATGTACAAATAGGTAGTTGAGAAAATCATGCCCACTCACAGCCACGGTGCCCACAAGCACACACTTTCACGGTGCTGTCTAAATGCGCCGGTAGGGGGCGCCTGGGTGGCTCACTGGGTTGGGCGTTTGACTCTTGGTTTCAGCTCTAGACATGATCTCTGGGGTTCATGGGATTGAGCCCCATGTTGGGCTCCACACTCAACCAGGAGTCTGCTTGTCCCTCTCCTTCTGCTCTGCCCCCACCTCGGATAGATAGATAGATAGATAGATGATAGATAAAATATTTTTAAAAAAGATTTTATTTATTGAACAGAGACACCGTGAGAGAGGGAACACAAACAGGGTTAATAGGAGAGAGAGACGCAGCCTTCCCGCAGAGCAGGGAGCCCATGTGGGGCTCGATCCCAGGACCCTTGGCTTATGACCTGAGCCCAAGGCAGACGCTTATTGACTGAGCCACCCAGGGACCCCAATAAATAAATATTTTTTTTTTTAGATTTTATTAATTATTTGACAGAGAGAGACACACAGTGAGAGAGGGAACACAAGCAGGGGGAGTGGGAGAGGGAGGAGCAGATCTCCAGCTAGGCAGGGAGCCCGATGCAGGGCTTGACCCGAGTACCCTGGGATCATGACCTGAGCTGAAGGCAGACGTTTAATGACTGAGCCACCCAGACGCCCCAAGAAAAATATCTTTTAAAAATGCTCACTTCAGGGACGCCTGGGTGGCTCAGTTGGTTGGACGACTGCCTTCAGCTCAGGTCATGATCCCGGAGTCCTGGGATCGAGTCCCGCATCGGGCTCCCAGCTCCACGGGGAGTCTGCTTCTCTCTCTGACCTTCTCCTTGCTCATGTTCTCTCTCACTGTCTCTCTCTCAAATAAATAAATAAAATCTTAGAAAAAAAAAAATGCTCACTTCAGTTCCGCAGACCCCACTAATGTCACACAGACCCACGCCTGAAGTTCACGTGTCCGCCACAGCCCCTTGCACGCCCTCTCCTGGGTGCCCATCTTCCCCTCCCAGGGACTGTGCCGGCCATTCCCGGTTGTCCCTGGGCGGCCTCCTTCCTCTGCCCCTGTCCACAGTCCTTCTGGGGATTCCCGAGTCCTGTTCAAGCCGTGGGAGAGAAGAAGGGAGGCTGATTCACCTTCCTGGAGCTGTTCCTTCCCACACTCCCCCCCACTCCCAGTCCTGGAAGCTGCCCGCTCACAGCCCAGCTGGAGTGACTTCTCACCCCCAAGACACCTGAGGGAAGAGGGACCCTTTGTGGCCCTGGCTGTGGGCGTGGTCACAGATGGGGCAGGATGCCAGGGTTCTTGAAAAGGAGTGGAGGGGGTCCAGCACTGAAACCAGCCTTGGGGACCTCTCATTAGAGTCGCTGCCTCCCCCACTTGCCCTGGAGCATATGATGGATGCCAGGGATGCGAGCCCTCCTGGCCCCCAGGAGTACAGGTGCATAAACTGAGGCCTGGAGGGGGGCAGGGTGCCAGAGGCCAGGCTACACTGGGCCTGGGAGCCGAGTGGACTTCCTGAGTGCTCATCGGTCCCTGGTGGGGACAGGAAGCCAGGGGGAGGGAGGCTCCAGGAGCCAGAGCCTCCCCGCCCCGCCCCCCAACTCCCCTGATGCTGCCACAGGACATAAGCCTGCCAGGCATCATCCCTCATTAATATCATATAACTTCCTGAGTTCCTGCTGGTCTGCCTGGGGATTGCAGAAACCGGGGCAGTGTGGGGAGCCGCAGAGCCAGGAGGCCCGAGGCCATGGGCTCCGGGGCACCTCCCCAAGCCCCTGGTGTGGCTGGAGCTGAGGCCGGAAGCTGGGGTGCTGCTGCGCATGGGTGATAGGGAGAGGGGGAAAGGGGTGAGGCAGTTGTGGTGACCGAGGTGCTTGGGTGCAGAAAGGGGAAGTCTCCAACTACCCAGTGTCCAGCCCTTGGCATCGGGAACATCCCCTCCAGGGCTCGGACGTGACACATGTGTGTACACGCGCTCCTTGTCACAGAGAGGGCTCTGGCAGGGGCCACTGGCCATGGCCGGCTGCCTGGCCCATGAAGCTGGGTTTACCCCCATTGTACAGATGAGGAAGCTGAGGCACACCAGCTTCTCGTTCTCACCCAGGTCATCACGCTACAAAGAGGTAGTGGGATGGGGACAGGAACTCACGTCAAATAAATGAGCCCCCGAGTTTGTAATCGCTCCACTTAAACTGCCTCCCTCAGAAATAAGGGGCATCTGAGAGGGGCTCTGGCCCTTCTGGGTGGGGAGGTTGCATGGGAAGCCATTGACTCCGTGGGGCCCGGGGCTGTGGCCACTGTGTGGGCAGCAGGGACATGCGGGCTGAGCACACGGGCCTGGGGGTGGTGGCTAAGGTGTGTTTGGGGAGGTGTGGGAGAATTGGACATGACAATGATCTTGGAGTCCTGAATGGCTGTTTGTGGCCCAAATATTAAAATCTTAATCCTGGAAGTCAAGGTCTCCGGGGTTGGCCTGGGGCCGGGGCTTGCTGGAGCGAGAAGCAAGAGCGTGGGAGGGTACTCCCCTCTGATGCTCTTGGAAGTCCTGGGGCCTGTCCCCGGCACTACTACTGGACACCAAAGCCCTCCTCCCCAGAATCTGTTGTCCCAAGACTCGGCCGGGTTGATAGGCTTGCACCCTAGGAACAAGCTCTAGGGACTGGCGTTCTTTCTCGAGCCCCACCACCTCCTTCCCCGGCCTTCTGGAAGGAGCGAATTGTATCTGGAGGAGCAGAAATCTCAGCAGTGGCTGAAAAACACTACATTGGGGAAGAATTTCCTAGTCATTTCTCAATCCCTGGGCAATGTCCTAACCCCGGGGCCTGAAGCCCAGAATAGATCCCAGAGGCCACCCCCAGACAGCCTCTTGGACTGGCCAGCTATGCCCCTCAGGTCTTGGTGTGCTCCAGGGTGTAATGACTCAGGGATCCCCATGCTGCCCGAGATGCTGGGGAGGGGCAGAGAAGGGCAGAGACCTAGGTGTGGGGAAGTGGCAGGTGGCTCAGGGAATGAGACCAGGAGAGGAAGCAGGGAGGGAAGGAGAGTGGACTGGGCTGCACTGGGCAGGAGAGTTGGAGGGAGCGGGCCAGGGAAGGGGGGAGGAAGCAGGGGGGGCCCTCTGGAACTGGCAGGGGGAGAGAAGGCGGGGCAGTCAGAGGAAATGAAAAAGCTGGGGCCAGCAGGCTAGATGAGAAGGGAGGAGGGAGGAGGAGGGAAGTAAGGAGCAGCTTTCTCGAAGAGGCAGAGACTGGTAGAGCCAGCAGACGGGAGAGCAGGGCACAGAGGAAGGGACTGAGCGAGAAGGCAGAGGTGCTGTGAGAGCAGGTAGAGGGCCGCTGGGGGAGAGAGGGAGAGGCAGAAGGAGAGACAGGGTGGTGGGCAAGTGGGGGAGAAGGACAGAACTAGGGAGAGGGAAGGACGCAGGAGAGAGGAGGAGAGAGTCAGAGAGCCGGCCAGCCAGCCGCACACGCGAGGGGAAGGGGTGGCCCATGGGGAGGGCGGTGGGCGTCTGAGCTCCTCCTCTCCCTCACCCGGACCTGCGCCCCAGGGACCTCTCTAGTCCAGTCCGCACAGAGGCCGTGGGGCGTGGGGGGATGGCCGACTCGTGCAGGAACCTCACCTACGTGCGGGACTCGGTGGGCCCCGCCACCAGCACCCTGATGTTCCTGGCGGGCGTGGTGGGCAATGGGCTGGCCCTGGGCATCCTGGGGGCGCGGCGACGCTCACGTCCCTCGGCCTTCGCTGTGCTGGTCACTGGGCTGGCGGTCACCGACCTGCTGGGCACTTGCTTCCTGAGCCCGGCCGTGTTCGTGGCCTACGCCCGCAACAGCTCACTGCTGGGCCTGGCCTGGGGCCGGCCCGCCCTGTGCGACGCCTTTGCTTTCGCCATGACCTTCTTCGGCCTGGCCTCCATGCTCATCCTCTTCGCCATGGCCGTGGAGCGCTGTCTGGCGCTCAGCCACCCCTATGTGTACACCCAGCTGGACGGGCCGCGCTGCGCCCGCCTGGCCCTGCCTGCCATCTACGCCTTCTGCGGCCTCTTCTGCGCGCTGCCTCTGCTGGGCCTGGGCCAGCACCAGCAGTACTGCCCAGGCAGCTGGTGCTTCATCCGCATGCGCTCCACGGAGGCCGGAGGCCGCGCCTTCTCGCTGGCCTACGCCAGCCTCATGGCCCTGCTGGTGGCCGCCATCGTGCTGTGCAACAGCTCCGTCACCCTGAGCCTCTGTCGCATGCACCGCCAACAGACGCGCCACCAGGGTCCACCGGTCCCCGGGCCCCGGGCGGGAGAGGACGAGGTGGACCACCTCATTCTGCTGGCCCTCATGACCGTCATCATGGCCGTGTGCTCCCTGCCCCTCACGGTAAGTCCCCCTGGTGGCTGGGGTGGGGGAAGGGGGTCCGGCGGGTGGGGGGGCAGGTGGAGGAGGGAGGAGGGCAGCCCCCAGCTAGGTCTGCCAGCAGGGTAGTCTAGTTCTCAGACGGGGACACTGGGGTCCAAGAGGTCAGAGGCTTTGGGTGCGGTCAGACAGCTCCCAACTTTCTGGAGAGGTGTCTCCCCCCCTGAGCCCTTGGCTCGCCCCTTTCTTATCTGCGGCAACCCCCCCAAACACACCCCATCCTTCCCCCACTCCCTGTAATGGTCATAAGATAATGAGATCCTCCCGTCCTGGAACCGTGGTTCTGTGTCTCTGCCCTGTGCCCTGCGGTTCACAAATTCTCTCTCAGATCGTCTTCAGATGACCTTAGGTACCCCTTCCACAAGCACTTGGCAAAGAGTGGAACCAAGTTCCTGTCCCGTCATTGTTTTTACAGACGGAGGGTGACGGGGCTTGTCCACAGTCACACAGAGCCAGGTCTGGACCTCAGGCTCATCTGATTCCAGAGTCTGATTCCCTCCCCCTGCCCCCGCACCTCCCAGCCCCGCCCTCACCCCCTCACCTCTGCCAGGGGCTCTCTGGGCCTTGTCCTTTTTGGGCAGAGCTCCTGCCTGCCTCTCAGGAGTTGGATCAGGGGTGTCCCCTGTAATCATCCTCCCCGCCTCTCCCCTGCCCTGTACTCTGGGCCTCGGCTTCTCTTTCTGTAAAATGCCAGAGCTCGTCATCAAAACTTTGGGGGGATTACAGATGACTCACAGGCTGGAAACGTGGAGAGCCACATAGCTGTAGCCCCAGGCCTTACCCGCACGACCTCCGACCTCTGGGCTGGTGGTTTCTTGGGGCTTTCTCTCCCTTTGCTCCCCAGATGCATTTCTCACTTTTCGTCATATCTTATTTCCTGCCCCTGCGGCAGGGAACCCCTCCCTCATTCCTGCCAGGAAGCGCATGGAAGGAGGGGAGTGAGGGCGGGGTGGGTGTTGGGTGGGGGGCAGAGGATTCGGGGGTGCTTCCTGACGCCCCCACCCTGTCCCCAGATCCGAGGCTTCACGCAGGCAGTCGCCCCAGACAGCAGTGAGATGGGGGACCTCCGTGCCTTCCGATTCAACGCCTTCAACCCCATCCTGGACCCCTGGGTCTTCATCCTCTTCCGCAAGGCTGTCTTCCAGAGGCTCAGGCTGTGGTTCTGCTGCCTGGGTCCCAGGCCTACCCACGGCAACTCGCAGGCACCCCTCTCCCGGTCTGCCTCTGGGAGGAAGGACTCGAGGGCTCCCGCCACTCCTGGGGGGAAAGAGGGGATCCAGGTACCTTTGTCAGCCTGGGGCGAGCGACGGGGGGCACCCGGGCCCCAGGCGCAGCAAGCTGGCAGCACTGTGGGTACATCATCCAAAATGGGGTCCGCAGCCGGCTGCTCCCTCTGCTGACATTGGCTGCCTGTGATCTCCTGCCCTTGGCTGCTGGGAGCAGGAGCCCAACGCTCAGGGCCGTGGTTGTCTGTGGATGAGCGGCAGTAAGCCCCCGGAGTCCTTGCCTGCCAGAATCTTGACCCCCCTGAATGCAGGGGGGGCAATCAGCTGCTATTTCCCTATTTCTCCTTCTCCGGGGGTGGCCCCGACAGGCTCTGGGAGAAGAGGGAGGGAGAAGGGGACTGTCTGTCCTGGAGCAAAAGAGAACACTTCTCTCAAAATAACCCCGGGCCCAGCCAGCCCAGTCTGGCCCTCGCTTGCCCATCCATCTCACTGTCTAAATATTTAGAAGGCAGGAAAGTTTCCCAGAAGCTTCTGTGCATTCAGGTCGGTTCTGGTTTGGCTTCCGGCTCTGACACACACCTGTTCAGGGTGCCCGACTGCCCACCCCAAGCCCCCACGAACAGCACAGGTCCTCTCCCAAGCCGCTCTAAAAGCCAGACCCTCTCTGCCTCCTGGGACCCAGCGACTCCTGGACCAGCTCCCGGCCTCCCCTCACTCCTGATTTCCCATCAGACTTGGAAGCCCCTGCCCCCACCCTCCAAGGGGGAGGCCAGAGGAAGGAGAGACTGATGCATTGCAAGGAGCATGGCTGGACGCATACCGCGGTGGGCCGTAAGATGTGGACCGTGGGAGCCTGGGTGTGTGTGTGTGTTGGTGGGGGGATGGAGAAGCTGAAGGACAAAGGCATGGGGGTTAGGGATCCTGGGGTCCCCCGCAGGGGACACAGCCTGTCTCTGAATGAGTAGCTGTGGCTTACCTACAAAGCCTGCCCTCATCTCCTGCATTCTCAGAGCCCTCGCAAAAAGCTCATTCATTCATTCAACAGCGAGCAGCAGCCCGACAGACCAGTCCCTGCCCCCGCCCAGACTCCGCTGGGGTGATCTCCAGCCTTCAGGCTTCTCCTGCCCTAAAGAGAGGCCCAAGATCAAGGGTGCTCAGGAGGGAGCCAACTGGCAGAAGGGAAGTGGTGTTTACGGGAAATGGGAAAGCCCTTTTCTCCCCCCAACCCCACCCAGTTCCTCTTTGAGGTTGTTCGAGGGTTGAAAGCACTTGATCTGGGGTTAAAAGGGTAAATGTGAATCTGGGGACAGGCCGGGTAGGGAGGCATGGGCCTCTGGAGAGATAACAGCTCCTCAGCCCTGCTGTCATTGGAGCCCTTCCACAGACCCTGGAATCAAGGTCCAGAGAGGGTAATCGCCAGCCCTAGGTCACACAGCGAGGAGAACGTCTCAGTGGGAAGCTGACCTTTCAGTCTCCAGAAGCCAGCTCCCTTGTTTGCTTACCAACTTTGCCTCTCTGTGCCTTGCCCTCCTTTGGTGCAGAACCGCAATCGATCAGTAATCTAGAATTCAGTTTATAGGGTGGTGCAGAGGATTAACTGATTGCCTCTGATAAGCAGCTGAGCACTGGGCCTGACTGGAATAAATACCACAAAAATGTTACAGTTACTGCAATCCTGTTGTTGCTGCTATTGTGTGTGGCTAGGTGGACAAATGTGGGCTGAAAAAAAGCAACATTTCCTCCATGGGTCTTTCCACCGCTTTGATTCAAATCACATTTCAGAAGAACAAGGGGGTGTCTGGGGGGAGTTAAAGATTGGTCAGGATAACTGGTTTATGGGGTATGGGTTTCCTTTTGGGGTGATGCAAATGTTCTGGAAACCAATAGTGCTGAGGGTTGCATAAGATTGTGAATGTACTAAATGTCTGAATTGTACATGTTCGAATAGTTTATTCTATGTCATGGGTATTTTGCCACAATAAAAAAAAAATGTAACACTAAAAAAAAAAAAAAAATGAGGGTGTTTAGAAACATGTATGAGTCTTGCCAGAATGACGTATTGGTTGAATTTGGTAATGAAGAGTTGACCTGTTCAAAACCCAAACAGGGCAAGAAGCATCAGGTGGAGTCCTGCCTTTGTCACCAAACCTGGCCCAGCCTCGGTGGGGACCAAGCCAGAGGGCTCCCCAGGGGGTGATGGGAAAAGGATGGCGTGGGTGGAGGGGACCCAGAGCGGTATTTGGGGAGGGAGGAGCAGGATAGGGGGCCTGTCGGCCTGTCCAGGCAGGACCGCCAGGGGGCGCTCGCCTCCACGCTTGGTGCCGTCCCAGAAAGTGGGTCAGTCTGTCTCTCCAGCCTCTTAGGGCTCACTAAGTGATGGCCGCGCAGGACTGGGCATTCCATTCCACAGCATCCAAGCCCGGGGTAGGCACTATTACCATCCCCATTTTTTCAGATTCGGATTAAGAGGTTAGTGAGGCTTCAGCACGGAAGCTTGTTTTCTGCTAGCTTTTTCCCTCCAGGCCTAACATCTCAAGAATCCCTCTGCTCTCTGCAGACCACCACTGCCTCTGGCCTGCGTGTGTACACCCATCTACCAGGTCCGGGGTTTGCAAGCATTTCCTGGCCCATCTATCTGCACACAGCCCCTATGGGATGATTGGGAAACTCCTCTCCTAGCTCATGATGCTGGGGACATGGCAGTGACAGAGACAGCCCTGGCCCTGCTCTCCTGGGGCTCGGAGTCCAGAGTGGGCAGAGCTGTGAGATGGGGGTGGGGTGGGGTGCAATCTAAGGGGACATTGAGGAGGGCTTCCTGGAGGAGGCGATGGCTGAGCAGGACCCGAGGATTGGAAGAAAGTGAGCCTGGGAAAGAGAGATGTTTTGTTGTGCTCACAGTTCTGACTCTGGCCTCCTAGCCCCCTGCTCCTTCATTAACTCAACAGATTCTCTGGGATCTGCTTGGGGCCCAAGGCTGCTCTGCGCCTGCTGGGGATACAGCAGTGACTGACACTGTCTTGGCCCTCTCTCACTCGCGTTCCAGTTGGATGACAACTTCGTGATCACAGAACCAAGTATTCCAAGAAGCAGGGGGGAAAAAATAGAAATTTGTGAGCTGGGTTATGTGCCGAGGTCCTAGCCGAGGGGTTTGCCTAGTGTCTTGCGGGTGTTAGGAAGCTAAGGAGAATGTGTGCATTTATAATTCGTTTTATTCATTTCTTCCTAGAACTGGGCCTGGTCCACAGATGGGACTCAAGCACCATCTGTCTGTCTGTCTCTCTCTCACACACACACACACACACACACATACACACACATTGGCTGGTCCCCAGGAGTCCCAGCTCTCCGTGGCCTTCAGTAGTCACTGCCCCACCTGCTGGTCAAAGGGGGAGTGACATTTAGAAATGGTCCCAGTGGCCACTACCCTGGGGGTGGGGGAGAAGGGAGGGGACCCTGGGTGGGCACCTCCCCCTGTGTCCCTCGGTTAGTCCCCGCTGAGGACAGGTGTGAGCTGGTCCAGCGGACCTGAGAGCCGGAATTGGAAACGATTCCCACTGTCAGCCTCCTGCTCCGGGCTGGAATCAGCTCCCTCTGGGCCTGCCCTGCGTCCATTAGAAGCTCCGAGTGCCGTCTATGTGTCTTTGATTAATAAAGCATGGGAAAGAGAAGGCATGATTATTTAATAAAGCAGCCTATCCAGGAGTAAAAGTCTTTCAAAACATAGGGCCCAAGGGGGAGAACTAATGAGAGGAGCCAGAGCTGCGTGGGCAGCCAGGGGCGCTTGGGATCTGAAGGATCCAGGGTTTGAGACCCAGCTCAGCCGCTGCCCGGAAGTGTGGTGTGAGAGGCATTACCTGCTCGGGGCTTCCGGTTCTTTACTGTCAGGTCTCGACACTTAATTCAGCCTCTGCTCACCTTCCGTGGCCTGCATGCCGACTGAATGGGGTAGGTCTAGGAAGTGGTTAGCACAACCCTCTCCAGTGGATATTCTTATCTTCCTCCTTTAGGGTCATTATTCTCCATCTTGCAGACCAGTAAACTGAGGCCCAGAGAGGTGAAGTCACCGCCCCAAAGGTCATCAAGGAAGAAGTGGCAGAGAGAGACCCTGAGGGTTGAAGAGCGCGCTGACCTTGGTGTAGTCTCTTCACTCTTCTGGGCCTCAGTTTCCTCATCTGGAGTCACAGTGTCCTGGAGGCAGAGCTGAGAAGCACGCCTGCAAAGTGGGAGCCTTCAGTGAAGAATGGCAAGTGGTTGCTGTGCCCCTGTGTCCCTGTGGGCTCACTCAGTCCTCAGTGGCCCCAGGGGCAAGTGCTCCCATGTGCCCATTTTACAGACGGGCTCATCTGCCTAAGGTCGTGGAGGAGGCCCCAGGACCAGAGCTCTCGTCCATACACTCCACCTCCTTCACTTAGATAGACCTAGAGATAGACAACTAGGTGGTAGGAAGAGGGGGCACAGATGCTGGGGTGCTGTTGAAATGGCCTACCGCTCCCGACTTCCCCACCCACCGTGCTGGGCTCCAGTGACGGTGCCACGCTGGATCGATCCAGGGCTGGCCTAGGGTCTCTGCCACAAGGAAGGCCCCCGAGGTCGGGCCCTGCTGCTGGGCTTCTCCACCCTTCCAAAGCTGGGTGAAGAGTGAAAGCAAGTTTTTTTTTTTTTTAATTCCACTGGATTAGGTCTCTGCTTCCCTCCAGCACCGCCGCTGCAGCCGCATGTGAATGGGTAATAGGCCAGATGGTGTCTGCGAACTGTTCACTCCTTGCACCCCTAAATGGGTGAGCACTTGGGATTTGCAGCTGGAGGTGGGGCTCCTCTATTTTGGGAAAAGCCCCTAAGGATTCTGTTCTACGTCTTCCTACAGTACCACAGGACCCTGGGCCCTCTCCACATCCCCACTTGTGGCAGGGGAAGTTAAGGGGCTTTCTGTTCCAAATCCCTCTATCCCCGTGCCCTCTGGGGGGCTAAAGCTCTGTGAGCGCAGGGCCCCAAGACGTGCAGGCTGCTTGACATTGAGTTGCATATTGAATGTCATCCCTTCCCTGGAGCACCCAAAGAGTCCCCCACCCAGGTCCTACCTCCGGGGTCTGCCTTCTTGCTGTTCCCCTGGATGACCCCTTCCTGCCCATCATGTGAATGCTCAGCCTTCATGTCTCAGCTCCGTGGGCTGCTCTCGTGGCCCCGAACCGGCCCCAGGCCCCCGCAGTCCTCACGAGGCACTCATTCATGTGACTGACACGAGGGCCGGGGCTGGCCTCCATGCTCCTGTGGCCCACCCCCCACCCAAAGCTGATGGGCTGCACCGCCAGGCCAGCTCCTGCCTTCAGGGACCACGAGATCCGGCTGGGATCACAAGCCCAGCCCAGAGGTCCCCCTCTGCTGCCATGACCAGGATGAGGCTCTGGAGTGAGCTGTGTGCAGGAAAGGCCCTTCCAGGGCAGGGGTGCAGGGCCCACGCAGGGAGTAGGCCCAGAAACAGAGGCAAGCTGGGAAGAGCCACGTCAGGTAGTCACTGTATTTTATTGGAAAACATTGATATATATTTTTCTTCACAGCTTGAACTGAACACAATATTGCCCGGTTTAAAAAAGAAAGAAAGAAAGAAAGACAGAAAGAAAACCCAAACCAAAACACTCCGAAAACGTCCACAGCCTCATGCCTACCTGCCCTTCCCCTCAGCTCTTGGCTGAGTCTCCCACGATGCCCCATCCCTCCCCTCCCCTCCCCAGGAGGCTGGGTGCCAGAGGGTGGATGAGGAGGTTCTCAAAGCTGGGCAGGTCCCAGGAGAAGCCACTTGAACAACCTGGGTGGGGGTGGGGGGTGGGGCAAGATGAAATGAACAGAAAAAAAGAAAAGAAGTATCCAGACGACCGAACTGCCCACATTGACTTACTTGTCCCAGAGGCGAAAATCAGAAGCAAGGTCACGGATCATGCTGGGGGAGTGTGGGGGGCAGGCGGGGGTGGGGGGAGGGGAGAGAGGGCACGGAGACCAGCACAGGTGTTACGGAGCCAACCGAGTCACCGCGAAGAAGCGGGAGGGGCCGGCTAACCAGGCCGCGGAGCTGCCCTCGGCCGCCGCCGGGCCCGGGCCAGCTGGCCCTTAAGACTGTCTTATTGCAGGGATGTTCTCTCCGGAGTGTGGCGGGCTCATTTTCCCTCTCTCCACCCTCCAACTAGCCCGGCACGGTTTTCAACAGGACCAGTTTTAGGGGGAATAAAGAAGAAAACCAAAGGAGAACCTGTACAGGACAAAGCAACATCCCTGGCTCCGCGGCAACAAGGGGCCTTTGGCGCCGGGTGGGGGAGGGTGGGGGGGGGTTGCATGGGGCAGCGCGGGTGGCATGGGACGTTAGCACCAGGTATTTACAGAACAGCTCGAGATCGCTTTAGGAACACGGGCATGTACAATTCGCAGAGCGGCCAT
This sequence comes from Mustela nigripes, assembly GCF_022355385.1. Taxonomy (NCBI): domain Eukaryota; kingdom Metazoa; phylum Chordata; class Mammalia; order Carnivora; family Mustelidae; genus Mustela; species Mustela nigripes. The sequence goes on from NC_081573.1 coordinate 7,408,245, forward strand.
CTCAGCAGCCCCCACCCAGCCCACCCCCAGGAATTTGATCGGATGGTCTCGCATCAGCCAGTGGGACCTGAGCGGCATCCACTCTATCCGTCCCCTTCCAGGAGTCGGCCCCCTAGCGGGAAAAAGAATGCCAGCTTCCAAGACTCCCTCGTCCCCATCCTGGACCATATCTAGTCCACACCGCGACTCAAGGCCCCCCCCCCCCCCCCCCCCCCCCCCCCCCCCCCCCCCCCCCCCCCCCCCCCCCCCCAGCCCTCCCGGAATGCCTCTCTCGGCACCCCTGCCCGAAAGGCTGCTGGGATGTGCACAGGGAATCGTAGGGCCGGTCGCATGCAACAGCGGAAGGCATGCTCTCCTGCCTGGGCAAGGCCTCATCCCCTCCCCAGCAGGGCCGGGGACAGGGCCGGCAGCCACCCCAGCACCCAAAGTCAGAGGACACATGAAAGGAAACAAACCAAAAGAGAGGAGAGCCACCCGGGCTGGAGGAGGAGGGCAGAGACTCCCCTCGGGGGAAGAGGGCTGCGTCCAGGAGTGCTTCAGGCCTCGGAAGATGAGAACGGAAAGGGGGGAGGGCGAGAGGAAGAGATGAGGGGCCTGGGAGGAGACTCAAGAAGGGAGAAAGAGCAGTCATGCAGCTTGGGACAAATCTTTTGTTGCTTTATCAGATTCTCAGTCAATCAACTGGTGTTTGCTAGAACCGGGGAACGCAGGGGAGTGTTGAAGAGAGCGCGCGCGCGAGAAGAGAGAGAGCACGAGAACGGGCATCACCAGCTGCCCAGGGGCCTTCACTTGGCAGTCATCATCTGTACAAACTCTGTGAAGTGAAACAGAAGGAGCGGGTCAGAGCGGGCAAGTGGGCCAGGCCAGCGGCCCTCCCAGACACAAGGGACCAGGGACTCATTCCTGATGTCGTGACGCGGACTTGCTCTGGAGACGGCCCCCCACTCCACCCCGCTCCCAGCAGCCACTTACCTTCATAATTGACCTGGCCGTCCCCATCGATGTCGGCCTCTCTGATCATCTCGTCCACCTCCTCGTCGGTCAGCTTCTCACCCAGGTTCGTCATCACGTGACGCAGCTCGGCAGCACTGATGTAGCCGTTGCCGTCCTGGGTGTGGGGACAGGGCAAGGCTCTGAGCCGGCCAGGGACTGTCAGTCATCCCCACCAGGCAGGGGAAGGGGTGAGGTCGCAGGGCAAGCAGGCAGCGGAGCCGGCACTGGGACCCAGGCCTCGGGGAAGTGGCGTCCCGGGGCCTCACCCAGTCTGTCCCTCTGCCGGAGCCCTAGAGCTACTGTGGGAGATGAGGGCCTACCTTGTCAAAGACACGGAACGCCTCTCGGATCTCCTCCTCGCTGTCTGTGTCCTTCATCTTTCTGGCCATCATGGTCAGGAACTCCGGGAAGTCAATGGTCCCATTCCCTGGAAGGTAGGCAGGGGAGTCAGGAATGTTCTTGGCCCGGACCCTGGGAGACTGCCCCAGAGCACTGGCAGAGGGGACGCAGGCTCATCCATCGCCCCAAGGGAGGCTCCCAATGGTCCTGAGATGCGACGGAAAAGGGGGCCACCCCCCACCCCACGGGGCTCACCATCCGCGTCGACCTCGTTGATCATGTCCTGTAGCTCCGCCTCAGTGGGGTTCTGTCCCAGGGATCTCATCACCGTCCCCAACTCCTTGGTGGTGATAGTCCCGTCTCCATCCTTGTCAAAGAGGGAGAAGGCCTCCTTGAACTCTGGGGTAAGAGACGGAAGGAATCAGAGGTCAAGGATCACGGTGAAAGCCTCAGTGAAAGACGGCCCCAGGAGTCCTCCCAGAAGGAGCCAGGAGCCTGCCAGTCCAGGCCCCTCGCTTTGGTGCTCGGGGCAGACCCCTTCCTTTCTTTGTTCAACATTTATTAAGCATCTACTTTGGCCAAGCTAGCTCAGTGGGGACCAAGGGGAAAGAGGCTGACAGGGGTCTGCAGAGAAGTCTACATTTCTTTCTGGTCCCTGGCTTCAGCCTCTCCCTCCAATGATGAAATGGACTGCTGTCATGGAGTGGACACGAGCGGAGAGAACTCTCCACGGGAAGTACGCCGGCCAAGGTCAGACGGCTGGGAGGGGCAGGGGAAGCTGCAGAATGCCTTGAGCGGTCCTCCCAGGCCAGTTCCCTGCACCTAGTGGCGGTGTGTGGCTGTGTGCGGTGGCGTCGGGGGTGGGTGCGCGGCGGCACCGTGGCGCGGCGGGTGGAGGGATGGAAGCAGAGGGGATGGCTGCCAAGCTGGGATGAAGAGCGAGTGGCGCTGAGTGGGAAGGCCACAGCTGGGGACGCATCAGGCGCGGGGAGAGGAGCACGTGGCTGCTGCCCTCCCACTGGGCCCATTTTGGCACCGGGTGCTCCCTACCCCCAAACTCTGGGAGAACAGATGCCTGGCAGCCTATTCCCAGAGAGTGTGGGCTGGGGTGAGGTGGTGGACAGTTTGCTAATAGGGACAGGGTGGGGAGTGTAGTCTGTGTTTGTGTCACGTAAGGGCAAGCCCAGGCGTGGGTGGCAGGTGCTGCGGGAGACGCACGCACAGCCCAGAAGCTCTGTTCCCCAGCCTTTGGGCCACAGGGATAGGAGTCTCCTTGGGGATGCCGGCACCTCTCTGTACTGAGGCCTTGGGCCTCTTGTGGAGGGCAGGACCCGGAGCTCATGATCACTCCACAACCAGGCGGTACTCCAGCTTTCCTCCATGGGTCTCCATGGCCAGAGTTTAGAAGAAGAAGGTGTGACTACATGGTGGGGGCGGGGGCAGGAGGAACAGAGAGAAGGCGAGTCCAGTCTGGCCTCCTCTCGCCTCGGCGGTGTACTCGGCACTTAGCCTGCAGCCTGTTGGGCCTGACAGCAAAGCTGGGGCTGGATAGCTGCTGGGGCCCAGGGCCCATTCTGTGAATCCTTCCGTCTGTCTGCTCTGCGCTGGCCCAAGGCTGGGGGGGGGAGAATCCAAGAGCTGGCTTTTGTCCTAAGCAGCTCATGGTCTTGGGAGAGGGAGACCCAGAAGCCCACCGAGTGACACAATAGCTCCTGTAGCGGTGAATTAGATGGGATTCCAGGATTTCTGACAGCTTCCTGGGGGATATACGGCCCTTCCTTTATTCACCTACGTGGCCAACAAAAATATACGGAGCTTCTACTATATTCTAGGCACTGAAGGTACAGCAAGGACCAACAGAAACAGCCCCCAACACGAGGAGCTACGTCTAGTGACAGGAGATACAGCAGGTGAAGACACGAAATACTTTCAGCAGTGAGAAGGGCCACAACGGCAATACACAGGGCGACGGGCCGGAGGGTAAAGGAAGGCTGTCCGTCCGCGCCGGGCAGGAAAGAAAGGCCTCTCCGAGGTGACATCGGAGCAGAGACCCAGAGAATGCAAAGGAGCTGCTCAGGCCAGGAGCTGGCGGAGAGTCCTCTCTGGCCGAGGAAAGTGATTCGAGACGTGTGAAGGGGACTGCGAAGCATAGACAAGTGCAGAGAGGGCAGTGACAAGCCATCCAGAGGATGGGACAGGAGCTCCGCAGCCCCCGGGGAGGCTCAACTTCGGAGCCCAGTGGCGGGAGCTGGGACTGAGAGCTGGGTTTACCCTGCAGTCACCAAGCAGTAAGAGGCCCCCAATGGCCCGCAGCCAGGAGAGGACACAGCTCTGACATCTGGTGCGTGCCCGGCTTAGGGCCACAGGGGGTCTGTCTGGTGTTCCTGGGGGGCAGTGTGCTGCTACACACGGTCCCCAGCGTTCTAAGCACAGGACCCAGCACGGGGGCAGGGACCACACGAGTCCAGCTGTCAGCTGCTGCTCCCGCCAGGGTGAGAGCTAGCTGGGGATGCACAGGCCTTCCTGGGGCAGGGCAGGGAGGAAGAGAGTAGGCAAGCTCACCTGCGATCTGCTCCTCGGTCAGCTGGTCAGCCTGGAAAAGCGAGGAGGAGACAGTCAGTCCCGGGGCTCACCCGCGGTGGTCCCCACGTCCTGGACGGCTCAGTCCAGCGGCCCCCTGGTGAGGCCGGCTCCACAGGCCATCCCCTACTCCTGGGCTAAGGAGCTGCACGCCAGGGTCCAGGGCTGCAGGAAGGCCAGGTTCTGGGAGGAAGTGTGGGGATTCAGGACTCTGGGAACTAGAGTGGACTGGAAACCCAGGCCTGCCTGCCACGGGGCCCAGTTAAGTTGCCCAGATCCAAGGCCTTCCAATCTTGACCCAGCGCTTGGGAGCCAAGATGGGTGGGGAGACGTCCTGCTCCTGCCCAGCCCAGCCCAGCCAGCACAGCGGGTTCCTGTCTCTGCTTAGCTGCTGCGGCACTGCTGCCACCGAGAGCCCCAGGGGCTGAGTGAAGGGAGCACTTGCCCTGGAGGCCTAATCAGGAATTTCTAGAAGGCTCCAAACTGAAGCAGGCCAGTCCTTGGGTAGGACAGAGGGAAGATGTCTGGGGCTCTCGGCTAGTTTCTGTGTCACCTATTTGGACGCAGCTGGCAGGAATTCTTCTAACTGGTCGCTCTGAATCACTCCGGGTACTCTGGTCGGGCCACAGGCAACCGCCCCACTTCCCTGTGCACAGGGCAGGCGCAGGGCACCGTTCTGTTCTGTTCCTTTGGGGCCGGAAGGGCCAAGGCCAGGGAGGGGCTTTGGGACCCAAGTCAGCTTCCCTGGGCTTTGCTGCAGCTTTTAACCCTTTCCAGTCCTGTCCACTCTGGGGACTGGCCAGGTGGGGGCAGGGAGCCCTTGTTGCATGCTGGGTTTGGGGGTGGGGCAGGGGAGAGGCATAGACCAGCTTTTTCTGCACTGGTGTCCTGCAGAGGAGCTGGGCAGGCGGCTGAGCCCCAACATTTAGCTTGAGGCAGCAAACACATGAATTCCTTGGTTTTTGCCAATGTTGCCAAGAGGGCACCACCCTGCCTGGTGCCCAGATGACCGCCCCCTCCTTTACTTCCTTGTACAATTGGGAAAGGGGCTCCGCATCTCCGTCTCCAGCAGGGCTCCAGCCTGGAAGCTGAGAGCCCTCAAAACCAGAGCAAAGAGCAAACCATCTGCACCATGGTTCCAGAGCTTCCCCGGCAGGCTAGCGGTGACCCGCCCACCCCCACCCCGTCCCAAATAGAAGAACTGGTCACATCAGAACTGGTCTAAAATGTCCTTTAGGTTTTTTTTTGTTGTTGTTGTTGTTTTTTAAATCAAAGGGGGAAGGAACTTGAGGCCAAGCCCCAAAAAGGCAGAAGGGGAGGGGAAATCAAAGTGATGATGACAGAGGAGAGATGGCTAAGGGAGGAGGGAAGAAGGAAGGTAGAGAAGGAAAAACACGCACATTCTGGAAAAGTCCAAAGGCTAAAGGGAAGGTTAGGAAGCCGAACGGAGACCCTTTTGCATTGCCTCCAAAGGAGACGTGGGGCTGCTGGGCTCTAGATGCCAAGCCAGCAGCCCCGGCCCACGAGCCCCCTGCTTGGGCCACTGCCTTTGGCTCCCACGGGCAGAGAAGCCTGGTCCTGACACCTGAGGAAGTTGCTCAGGGAACGTGAGAAGATAGGATGGGCTTCTGGTTACCAAGGCCAGGCAATGCCAGGGGAGAGGGAAGAGAAAGAACCGAGGGCAGAGAACAGTCTGGGGAGGAGGGCAGCCATTCCATCTGCTCCTGGTTCTCTCTGCCTGGCCCAGAATGGAAGGAGCCAGCCCATGCGGGAGGCTTTCCCACCCCTACCGCCCCGCTCTGCAAGAACCCCAATTGTTCCCCCACTTTGGGCAGCCCTGTCAGGGGCTGGGACACATGGCCCCGCATAACCAGGAGTGGCTCTGAAGGGCTGGGGCTGCCACCCGTGGCTGGAAGGCAAAGATGATCCACACCAGGTCCGGGGCTGCGGCAAATAGGCGTGGCTCTGCTTCTGGAGCCCGTCAGACACTCTCCTGCCTATTAGAAGACCCTCTCCCCGGCCCCTGCGACGTGAAGGAAAGGTCCCAGCTCCCAGCTATGGATCTCAAAGCAGGGCTGCTGCCCACAGCACGGATCACCCAAGAAACTCTTATCGCGGGGACCCTTTCTCAGGATTTCTTCCCTTTCACAATCTGAGAATTTTATGCTTCCAAAAAATTGTCTCCAAAACAACCCAGCTGGTCTCCTGCTTCCTTATCCCTCATCTTCGGCTCCAGTAAGGGGCCGGACAAGAGAAAAAAAAAAAAAACCCTGGGGTGGGGGAGGGAAGAGGTATTATTTCTCTGCCGTGACCCAGCCCCCAGCCAATGCCAGAGAGCAGTGTTAGATGAGAGCAGAAACCAAGGCCAGGGCCCCTCACCCGGGCCAAGGAGAGCCACAGCGCTCAGGCCAAAGTCCAAGGCTGGTGACCAGGGCTCGTCCCACCCACACCTTGCCGATTACAAGTAGGAAGAGAAACTAGCTGGGGCCGAAGCTCAGGTCCTATTTGGGACGCCATGGGTGGGGGGGCTCCTTGGCACCGGCCGAGAAGGCCTTGAGGGCCCCTAGAGCAAGGTTCTGCTGGGGGAAAATAGGGTAGCGGCAAGAGGAGCCACTAGGTCTGTGTCAGCAAGTCTGAGATCTGATACACAGCAGCGGCTGCTTGCTCTCCCTGGCCTTGCCAGGGAGGAGGGCTGCGCGCGGTTCCGAAGCTGAGCCTGGGGGGGCTGTGGGTGCTGTGGGTGGCAGGGAGCAGGAAAGAACCAGTCTGCTGGTTTTCTCTCAAAGCTCCAGCTGTGTGAATGAACAGAGGCGCTCAGTGAGGGCCCCGGACGGAACAAGTAGCCCTCGGGCAGAAGAAGGGGTCCCTCTGGAGGTCCTCTCTGTTCCAGCTCTGCAGCCCCCACCCCGAGGCCACGGGAACAGGCGTCCGATTGTCACCGACGCCACACTGTACTGCACTGTCATTTGGCACAAGTGAGGAGACGCGCAGAACAGTGCCCGGAGCTGGAGACCACAAGAAAACCAGCACTCCTGTGTGGAAAAAGCAGCTCTCTCGGTCTGGAAGGGGCAGCGAGGGGGTGAGATTCGAGGCTTAAAAGGCTGGCTCATTTGATGCATCCCAAACTTTGGTCCCCCACCCCCCCTATTTCATGCTGCTTCAGTGCGCAATAGGGGCCTGAACAACTCCACCCACCTGCTCCCACAGCCAGGGCGCCTCCTGCCCAGCCCCATCCTTCCTGGGGAAGGGGGACCGTACAGCCACTCCCTGCAGCCTCTGCAGCCCACTCCCCATTTAGACTGAACAGTCTTTGTCCCGGTCTTTCCCTGGAGACTTCCAGGGAGCAGCCCACATCCACCTCCAAATCTAGGCCCACCTTGGCTGCCATTCATTTTCTCCTCCGACAGCCCCCCACCCCGCCCCCGCCCTTCTTCCACCTCACCTCCCACAACCCAAGCCAGGCTCCTCTTCTACCCCCACCTTCTCAGGGACCCAATGCAACACTCTGCCCCAGCCCCCTCCCATGAAAACCAACCTCCCTAGTTCAACAGCCTCAACCCACTAGTAACCTCAGAACCTTTTCTGGCCACCCCCCAAACCAACCACGAGGTCTCCTGCTCCCCCACCACTGGCAAGCACCAGTCTCACCATTCCCTCTTAACCACCTCCCCGACCCCAATCCTCTTCAGTCCCTGCAGGCTCCCAGAGCATCTTCCAACCTCCACTGCTACCCACCCCAGGCTCTTCCTGCCCTAAGCTTGCACCTCACCCTCCTCCTCCCTCTGCAATGCTGGTCTTCCCAGACACCCCCTCTTCCCCTCCGGGGTCTGATTTGCAGAAGTCGCCCCCATCCCTGCGACTCTCCCCACCCAGGTCCAGCTACACACGGCCCCCTCTCGGGAGCTCGCCGGCAGCCTGGCCTTCCTCTGATCTCCCTTCCCCGCATCCTTTGAGGACCCAAAGTCTTCATTAGGGCCCGAATAGCCCCTTCCCCGGCCAATGCTTCTTACCTCGCCCTCCAAGGGGTCCAAACACCCCACCTCAGAGATCCAACGCCCCACCCTGGGTCCAAAAGTCCTTTCTGGTGTCCAAACCCCCTCTGAGGGTCCAGAGGCCCCATTCTGGGTTCAGATGCCCCCTTTGAGAATTCGGGTGCCCATTTGGGGGTCTAAATACCCCACCTGGTATTAAAAGTCGCTTTTGAAGCTCCTAACGCTCTTCCGGGATCCAAACGTCCCGCTCTGGGTTCGAAGGCCCCCAACAGAGGGGCCGAGAAGGGTCCAGGGGCGCTCGCCGGGGCCCCGACACCCCCTATACCGGGTCCACTCGCCCCTTCAGGAGTCCTGCCCCGCCGTGCCTGCCTAAGAACCCCCGCCTGGGCGGACCCCAGCCTCACTCACCATGGCGAGGCCGGGGTGTCCGGAGCGCGGGGATTAAGGTTCCTCCGGCGGCGGCAGCAGCTGCAGCAGCTCGAGCTCCGCCGCGCGTCCGCGCCTCCACACTCACTGCCCGCAGCGCGCGCCGCCGCCGCCGCCTCCCGCCCCAACGGTCCTTCAACGGACGCCGCGCGCGCGCCCCGCCTCGCCCGGCCCCGCCCCGCCCTGCCCGCGCGCCGCCGCACTGCGGCTCCCGCGGATCCCTCCGCGCCACACACCGCACCGACGGACCTGCGGATCTCGCGCCCGCCCCACACAGAGCAGGGCTTTGCCTCCGGTCGCGCGCGCGCGCGCGCGCGGAGCCGCCGCGGGACTACTTTTCGTCGCCGCGCGCTCCGCCCCCCTGCGTCCTCTCCACTTGCCCCCCCGGCGGAGGGAGACGACTGGTGTGGCGCGTGACGCGTCCCTATGTGAGCTGTGCCGCTATTGGGCCAGGGCCATGGCGGAAATGAGAGCACTGTGCCGATTGGTCCGGCCTTCCCTGCAATGCGTCAAACTGGGGCGAGCCACTGCGTGGTGGCGGTGGGGAAGCCTGAAATGTGTGGCTGCGGGGAGCCGTGAGGTGTAACGAGGCGAAGGGAGAAGCTGTGTGGATGTTAGAGATGCAAACACATCGTCTTGGTGGCCAGGTAGTGTTGAAAGGGCTGGCGGAAGATGCAGAAGGTGGATCTCGGGTCTCCCCTCTAACAGATGGAAGATGGTGCAATCCAAAATGCTGGGGTCTGGAGGCCCCGCCCCCAACTGGGCCCTACGAGGTGGCGGGGTCTTCAAGGTTCTGCTCTTCAAGTAAAGGTTCTTCCAGTAAAGGTTCCACCTGTGGGGGCAGGTGTGCATGCCCCGCTTCACGCTTGATCAGCTCAGAGTCTATGAAATTGGGGCCGTCACAGGACAACCTCTGGGAACAGGGCACTCATGCATGCTTGCATGCATTCATTCAAAAAGCAGGAATGGGGCGCCTGCTGTACACAGGAACCTGTGTTTGGCTGGACTGGGGAGACCGTACTTCCCAGCCATTCTCCTGGTATCTCCTAGATCCACCTGATTCTTGCACTTCTCGTACCAAGATTCCAGCCTTAGGAAGAAAAAGACTGCGAAGATTAGCTGAAAACTGTTTCCTGGAGCTCAGAAAACAACCTTTTTTTGTTTAGAATAGGAGATGCCATTCCTGTATGTGCCCCGCCTGTCATCCCCCTACCCCTGGCCGAGGAGGATCGGGGAAGAGTCAGGCTGGGCCAATCCTTTTGTCCCACCTGGAACAGAATGTACAGGTTGAATCAATGAATGAGTCTTTCCCTGGGTTTTTGGATTTGGAGTCTGGGTGCAAGAAGTCTTTTCCTTTGCGGGGGGGCGGGGGAGGGGTGGCGTTCTGGCTGGTTCAGCCCGGAGAACATACCATTCTTGATCTTGGGGTTGTGAGTTCAATCACCACATTGGGTGTAGAGAGTACTTAAAAATAAAATCTTTTAAAAAAGAAGTCTTTTCTTTATGGGTGGTGAGGCTTTGAAGGAATAGGTCCAGAGCTGTTTGTGGCCATTTTCCCACTCCTGGAGGAGAGAATAAAACTGACACCAGGGAGAAGCAAGTAAGAGATGGAGTGAGAGCCCTGTTGACATTTATTACCCTGGTTCCAGTACTCTTGAGGCCGGCTGCACACCATCATGTCAGAACTTTGAGTACACTAACTATTAAAATTTCCCTCGAGGGGCGCCTGGGTGGCTCAGTGGGTTAAAGCCTCTGCCTTCATTCAGCTCAGGTCATGATCCTGGTCATGATCCCGCAATGGAGCCCGGCATCCGGCTCTCTGCTCAGCAGGGAGCCTGCTTCCTCCTCTCTCTGTCTGCCTGCCTCTCTGCCTACTTGTGATCTCTGCCTGTCAAATAAATAAATAAATAAATCTTTTTAAAAAAAAAATCTTTTTTTAAAAATCTTAAAAAAAAAATTCCCTCGAATCCCAAACTAGTTTGAAATCAGTTTTTATCACTGGCATCCAAGCAACCTGACTGAAAAGCCCACACTCCTAGACACCATTATACTACCGGTGAGAGTGATTTGTTTGTCTTTGATTATCCATTCTCCCTCTCTTCTAGAGTAATAGAAACATAGCTGGGCACCCCCCCCCCCCCATAAAAACGACGTTCCCCAATCTTTGGTGTGGTCAGCTGATTAAACGAGGGCCAAAAAGGAGGTGAGCAGAAATGATGCGTGCAACTTCGGGGTATCCTCTTAAAGGGAGGGGACGTGCCCTCCCTCTCTCTTCTCTCTTGCCTGCTGCTGGAGTAGCCATCGTGGGCGTTAGGAGAGACACCAGTGGTGAGTTGGGATCTTGATAATTTCCTGGAGCAGAGCTCATCCTTCCAATCCCACTGCCAGACTTTTATTTAAGACAGAAATAAGTTTCTGTATCACTTCGTTACAGCAGCCAAACCCACACTTGCCTCCCAGCTCTGTGCCACCTTGCTTACTCTCCTAGGTGACTGTCCTCGCTTTGGTGGAAGCTGACCGTAATGTTCAGTGTGATTCAGACATAAGCCAATCAGCAGGTCTTACGTCCTTGCCTCTGAACCAATCAAATTGCTCTGATTTGTTCGGAGCCCAGCGTGTGAGGTTTTTTTTTTTTTTTTTTTTTTTTTTTTTTTTGTATCTATGGCATAATTTCCATTCAATAAAATGCCACAGATCTTAAGAACTCAGTTTAGTGAGTTTTGACAATTGCCTGCAACTTCATAACCACTATTCAAGACAAACTATGGAACATTTCCATCATCTCCAAAAGTTAGCTGCCTTGTGGGAGCTTTCCAGTCAATTTCTGTACCCTTCAAGCAACCACTGTTCTGGCTTCCATCATTAAAGATTAGTTTTGCCTGTTCTAGAGTTTTATAGAAATGGAATCATTGAGTATTTTGGGGGTTTTGTTTTTGTTTATCTCGGCATTCTTTTGCTCAATGTAATGTTTTTGAGCAAAAGTTGCATGGGACATTCATCCAAGGAGCCTCTATTTGGTAAATCTGGTGGTCCTTGTCTCCAAACACCTCCTTTCCAGGCTTGGTAAATGATCTTACAGACCTTACAGGGATCTTCCTGGGTCTCCAAGCCTCAGGTTGTCCTAGGCTACAGCCAGCCAAGACTCTGGGTAGTGGCTTCAAATCTTATGAGCCGGCGTACCTGGGTGGCTTAGCGGATTAGGCCTCTGCCTTCGTCTTGGGTCGTGGTCTCAGAGTCCTGGGATCGAGCCCCACATCGAGCTCTCTGCTCAGCGGGGAGCCTGCTTCCTCTCTCTCTCCGCCTGCTTCTCTGCCTACTTGTGATCTCTGTCTGTCAAATAAATAAATAAATCTTAAAAAAAAAATCTCAGCTTTCGGAATGATCAATAAAACTGAGGCTCAACTCCATTATAATCAGGGGAATTCCAAATTATCACCCAGACAAATGCCATGTTAACCTTAAAACTGTTGGTTATTTTGCCAGCAAACATGGGTTTATTTGGGAATAACAGAACACTGCCACTGCCACTGCCGCAGGCACATCTGTGAACCAAGGAGAGGAGCTCTCTTTTGGTGGTGGTGGGGTGGGGGTAGGTTGGCTGGAGGTTGTTACAAACCAAAAGTCCATTGGAGTAACCTGGGAGTTTGGAGTATAGAGGCTGTTCATTGGTTGGGTTGTGACTGCTTTCATTGGCTGGCCTGTTGCTGGGCAGGAGAGAATCTTTCTTCCTCCTCAGGCCATTGTGAGTTGAACTTCTAAGTGCTGGGAATGCAAAATCCTTTCTTCTTGTTGGGGTCCACAATTGGAGGGGTAGGGAGCGGGAGCTCCCTCTTCTGGCCTCCCGCCATCGTTTTATTTTTTTAGTTTTTAAAGATTTTGTTATTTATTTGACAGACAGAGATCACAAGTAGGCAGAGAAGGGAAGCGAGCTCCCTGCTGAGCAGAGAGCCCTATAAGGGGCTCCATCCCAGGATGCTGGGATCATGACCTGAGCCGAAGGCAGAGGCTTTTACCCACTGAGCCACCTAGGCGCCCCCAGCCCTCATTTTAAATGAGGTTTTCTTTTATTGATGTTCACCCTGAGTCCAGGGGACCCATGCCATGATTGGGTGACCCTCTGATTTCTTTGATATCACCTCCTGTGCTCTCCCCTTCACTCTGTCTGTTCCAGCCACTCCGGCCTCTTTGCGGTTCCTTGAACACTTGTGCCTGCCTCCGGGCTTGTGTACTCTTTCCTCTTCTTCAGATGTTCTCACAGTAGCCACAGGACTTCACTTTCCCTTACCTTCAAGTCCTGGTTCAAATGACACATTCTCAGGTCTCCTGCCTGGCTTGGGCAGTAGAGCATGTGACTCTTGCTCTCAGGCTCTTGAGTTCAAGCCCCCATGGGGGCATGGAGACTATTTTAAAAAAGAAAGAAAGAAAGGAAAGATTCTAGCAAATGACATGTTCTTGATGGTCCCATTTAAAATTGTAACCCAACATTCCCAAACCCCTTTACTTGGCTTTATGGCTTTTCGTAGGAGTGACCACCTTCTCAAATATGAGAGTATGTTATTCTTTTTATAGTTTGAATCTGGCTCTGTAGCTCCATGGGGCTAGATCTTCCTGTCTTTTGTGCTCACTGTTGTCTGCAGCGTCCAAACTAAAAGCCAGGAATGTAGTAGCTGCTCAAGAAACATGTTTGTTTGTTTGTTTGTTTAAGATTTGATTTATTTATTATTTATTTATTTGACAGAGAGAGAGTGAGAGAGGGAACACAGGCAGGGGGAGTGAGGGAGGGAGAAGCAGGCTTTCCACTGAACAGGGAGCTCCATATGGGGCTCCATTCTGGGACCCCGGGATCATGACCTGAGTTGAAGGCAGACATTTAACCAACTGAGCCACCCAGGTGCCCCAAGAAACGTGTTTTGAATTAAGAAAAACGAGGAGATGGAACTCTCCTGCACTGTTGGTGGGGATACATGTTGATAGACTCACTCTAGTGAGTGAATCAGTTAGGTTAGACTAGGTTATAACGCAGTAAGAACTGCAACAATCTCAGTGAATATGGTTAAAATTTCTTTCTCCCTCATGCACTGTACTGTGGGTCTCAGCTGCTCTGCAGGACAGCTGTCCTCCACATGGTGACTCACTAACCTGGGCTCTGTCATCTCTCCCCAAGGTCTCTACGTTGCCACAGCTGAGGAAGAGAGAGCTCAGAGAATCTCCTGGGGCGTTTTCATGGACTCAGTCTGAGAGTGACACCTCTCACTTGAGCTCACATGTCATTGTTCAGAACCAGCCATGTGGGGGATGGGGAAGTCCATTTTCTCACGTGCCCTAGAAGAAGGCACAGGAAGCAGGATTTGATGACGATACTATGGTCTTGGCAACAGAGAGCCATTGGACAATCTCTGTAGGCAAGTCAAACGTGCACATTTGCTAAAACCTAGCAATCCTATTCTTATATGTATCCCGATCAGTCACTTTCAAGCTTTTCTGAATGAGATTCATAATAGGAACTACATTTACATAATAACCCAGGGATATAATTAATATTTATGTATACATAATTAATAGATGCATTCTGTATATGAACACAAATACTGAAACAAACACTTCAGAAGCAAAACAGCCTTTAACAATTTTTAAAAACTATTTTATTTACTTATTTGACAGGCAGAGATCACAAGTAGGCAGGGAGGTAGGCAGAGAGAGAGAGAAGGGGAAGCAGGCTCGCCGCTGAGCTGAGAGCCTGATGCAGGGCTTCATCCCAGGACCCTGAGATCATGACTTGAGCCAAAGGCAGAGGCTTAACCCACTGAGCCACCCAGGCGCCCCACAAAACAGCCTTTTTTATTTTTGTTAAAGATTTTATTTATTTATTTGACAGACAGAGGTGACAAGTAGGCAGAGAAGCAGGCAGAGAGAGGAGGAAGCGGACTCCCTGCCGAGCAGAGAGCCTGACGTGGGGCTCGATCCCAGGACCCTAGGATCATGACCTGAGCCGAAGGCAGAGGCTTTAACCCACTGAGCCACCCAGGCGCCCCCAAAACAGCCTTTTTAAAGAAAGATCTAGGGGAAGGGGAAACTTTTGTTTTTATTTATTTTTTTATAGGTCTTTTCTTTAAAAAATAGTATTTATTTTTCAGAGAGAGGGAGAGAGGACAAGCAGGGCGAGTGGCAGGCAGAGGGAAAAGCGGGCTCCCTGCTGAGCAAGGAGCCCTATGACATACTTGATCTCAGAACCCTGAGATCATGACCGAGCCAAAGACAGATGCTTAACCGACTGAGCCACCCAGGCATCTTTAAAGGTCTTATTTTTAAATAATCTCTATACCCGACATGGGGCTCAAACTCACAGCCCCAACATCAAGAGTCCCACTCTCCTCCAGATGAGCCAACCAGATGCCCCATCTTTCTTGATATTAAATTACAAACAGATAAACATTTCCAATGTGCTCAAAAGGGTTCAAGTACTTTAGAGGTCTGCGTCCAATATGGTAGTTACTAGCCACACCTAGCAATTGATCTCTTGAAATGGGACCAGTGCTACATAATGAAAATACATTATTTAGGACATATTGGGTTTAAAAAGATACATTATTACATTTACTTTCATGTGTTTTGTTTTAGTTTTTCTTTTTTTTTAGGATTTTATTTATTTATTTGACAGAGATCACAAGTGTTTTACTTTTTCAATGTGACTCCTACAAAATATAATAAACACATGTGACTTGTGTTATATTTCTATTGTCAGCCCTGCTCTGAGGATATAAAATTAATTAAATCCTCATATTCACCCTATGAGGTGGGTACTATTATAATCTCGATTCCAAAGATGAAGAAACTGAGGCACAGAGAAGTTACTTGCCTAAGGTCATACAGCTAGATAGTAATAGAAACCGTATATGAACCAGACAGACTGGTTTCAGATTCCATGATCATAACTACTGCACTGTCCTTCCAATCCATGGTAGGTTTTTGTCTAAGATAAGTATTTAAAATTAAATTTCCCTGTAAACACTGCTTTAGCTGCATCCCCCAAATTTTGGCTTGTTGGATTTTGATTTTTTATTTTATTTATTTATTTGATAGGCAGAGATCACAAGTAGGCAGAGAGGCAGGCAGAGAGAGAGGAAGGGAAGGAGGCTCCCTGCTGAGCAGAGCCCGACTGGGGGCTCGATCCCAGGACCCTGAGATCATGACCTGAGCCGAAGGCAGAGGCTTTAGCCCACTGAGCCACCCAGGCACCCCTGCATTTTGATTTTACCAAGTTCAAGACAATTTCTAATTTCCCCGGTGATTTCTTCTTTGATCTCTAGATTATTATTGTGTATAATTTTGAAATATCTGGGATTTTCCCATGGGTCTTGCCTTTGATTTCTACTTTAATTCCATGACGTTCAGAGAATATACCCTTCAATCCTTTGGATTGAATATATATTGGTGAATATTCTATGGGCACTTGGAAAGAATGTGGTTGTTGTGTGGAGTAGTCTATAAATGCCAATTATGTAAAATTGGCGCTCAAGTTTTCTATGTCTTTACTGTTTTTTTGCCTACTTATTCTAGCAACTTCTGAGAAAGCAGTCCTAACATTTCCAACTGTAATTGTGAATTTGTCTAATTTGTCAAATTTTGCTTCATGTATTTTGAAACCCTGTTATTCGGTACATCTACATTTATGATTGTTACGTCTTCCTGACAAATGATTTTGTAAGTATGAAGTGACCCTCCTTATTTTTGGTATTATTCCTTGTCTTGAAGTCTAGTCAGTCTGATCGCAGTATAAATGCTCCAGGTTCTTATATGTCCTGTTTTCATGGTACATTTCTTTCTACTCTTTTACTTTGGATGTGACTAACTTTATATTGAGAGTGTGTTTCTTGTGGATAGCACATAGTTGGCTCTTGCTTTTTTATCCAATCTGATGATCTCTTCCATCCTCCACATGTGGCTTCTTCGTCTGCATTCAAACAGCTGATAAAGCTGTTGTGTTTCCCTGCTGGCAGAAAGGAGAAAATGAGGGGCCCTGGGGTGGCTCAGTCGGTTGAGCCTCTGACTCGGTTTCTGCTCAGGTCATGATTTCAAGGTCTTGGGGTTGAGCCCCAGCTCCCACTCCCACTTTCTGTGTGTCTCTCTCTCTCAAATAAATTTGAAAAGTCTAAAAAAAGAGAAAGAGAGAGAAAAATGAAGAAGGGCACTTAACTGTTGTCACTAGGAAGATGAACTAGTTACAGGGAGTGATGATTGTATTGTATTCTATTGTAACAAATAAGGTCTCAAATCTCAGTGGCTTAACACAAGGAAAGTGTGTATATTTCACTCGCACCATGTGTCATGTGTTAGTTCTTTTTATGCAGATAGCCTTCAGGGATCCAATTTCCTTTTCTCTTCTGGTTCTGCTGTCCCCCACACACTCAGTATTCTCTCCTGGATCCACTGTCTTGCCAGGACTTGGGGGGGGGGGGAGAGGACATCAAGGACCATGCGGGTGAATTGTCCTGGATTCAGAGCATGTGTTTTAATTGCAGTTTGGGGGCCAGAACCCAGGGCCATGTCCAGATGTAACTGCAAGAGAGGCTGGGGAATGTAACTGGCTGTTTGCCCAAGAAGGGGAAATGAGATGCCATGAACATAGGATGTTCTTTGTTGCAGTAGGTATGCTAAAATGAATAGCTGAGAACTAATTATCCATATATACACATCACATTTTCTGGGGGCGCCAGGGTCCTGGGATCCAGCCCCGCATCAGGCTCTCTGCTCAGTGGGGAGCCTGCTTCTCCCTCTCCCACTCTCCCTGCTGTGTTCTCTCTCTTGCCTGCCTTTCCTTCCTTCCTTCCCTTTCTTCCTTCCTTCCTTCCTCCTTCTCTCCCCCCCTCCCTTCTCTCTCCCTCCCTCTCTCTTTTTCTTTCTTTCCAGCCAGGATCAACTATTCTATTTAGCTGCCACATTACTTTAGTTAGGAGCAGTTCCTCAGTCTTTCTTTGTGTTTTATGAAATCAACAGCTTTGAAAATTTTATGTCAGTTACTTTGTAGCATCTCCATCAACTGGTGTTTGAGGTTTTCTCATGACCAGATTCAACTGATACATTCTTTTTAAGAAATATCCTAGAAATAACTCCGTGTCCTCTTATCAGGAGGCCGTGGATGCTAGTTTGCCTGTTACTGGGGGTGGTGAGGCTTCTCGCTGAAAAGTTACTCTTTTTCCTTTTGGAACGAATGAGTAATCTGTGGGGAGATACTCCAGCCCTGTGTACCTGTCAGTTCTCACCAAGCCTTCATCTATTAACTTCAGAGGACTTCTCCTTCTCCTCCTCCTCCTCCTCCTCCTTCCTCTTCTCCTTCCTCTTCTCCTTCTTCTTCTCCTTCTTCTTCTTCTTTTTGCATAGCCTGCTTTTGCAAATCTAAAACCAGCCAGTCTGAACTGCAGGGTTCCCTCCCGCCCCAGTCCCCATGCACAGATCTCTTCAGAGTCAGAGTCAGTGCTCTTGTTAGTGTCTTTCTGTCTTTATATAAATCATAACCCTCATCTTATCTTTCTCACCCAGAAATGTAGGACCACCTAATCTCAATCCCTTTATGACCACCCCCACCCTGTGTACAAGTGGCAGCAACTCTGAGCGAAGATGCCTCCAGGGTTCCCCGTGCATGTCTGTGACCCTTAGACTACCACACACAGGGCCTTTGCACGGATTTCCACCACCCACTATCCCTTTCTAGAAAGGGTGTCACAGGCCCCTGCTCTCTGGAGAGATCCGCTCTGTACTTGGTGAGCTCCCTGTGACCTCCCTGGGTATCCCGCCGTAGGGCAGGTGTTGTTCTGGGTTATACTAATGGAATTTATCCTATTTATATGGTGCCAGTCCCATCTTGTGGGCAGTTCTAATTGGGGACTGGGACCGTGAGCCTGAGTGACCCAGATGGAGCAACCTGTGCGCCCACAGGGGCAGGGAGCGGCTCTG
Organism: Mustela nigripes; assembly: GCF_022355385.1. Taxonomy (NCBI): domain Eukaryota; kingdom Metazoa; phylum Chordata; class Mammalia; order Carnivora; family Mustelidae; genus Mustela; species Mustela nigripes. The sequence goes on from NC_081573.1 coordinate 7,426,526, forward strand.
GCACTAATGGAAATGGAGACCAGCCACAGCGGGGCTAAGGGTGCCAGCCCCACCAGTTTTGGGTCTTGTTCCGGATCTTGCTCTGGTCCACACATCTGGTTCTGCAGGCTTCATCTAACCCTCCCCCACAACACTGGATATACTTTTGATTCCCATTTTGCCAATGAGGAATCTGAGGCTGCAGTGGACCAAGGGTGTACACAGACTGTGACAAAGCTGGGATTCTGGACACTGGCCTGTTTGGCCCCGAAGGCGGAGACTTTGGGCTTGGTGCCATTCTGCCTCCAGAATTACCCACTGGATTCTCCAGAGATCTTTCGTAAGTCCCCAAATAAAAGGCAGGTCCAGCCTAGGGATCCTTAAATACCCTCCCCCGAAGAGATACCCTCTCCCCAAATGACACATTCTGTCCCCAAAACAACTCTTACCTTCTTTCTTTCTTTTAAAGATTTTATGTATTTATTTGAGAGAGAAAGAGCACCAGCAGAGGGAGGGGGATAAGTAGACTCTGTGCTGAGTGCAGAGCCTGACCTGAGGCTTGATCTGGCCACTCGGAGATCATGACCGGAGCTGAAATCAAGAATCAGATGCTTGCCCAGCTGGGCCACTCAGGTGCACCCGATTCTTAGATTCTTTTTTTTTTTCTTCCCAAAGATTATTTATTTATTTATTTGACAGAGATCACAAGTAGGCAGAGAGGCAGGCAGAGAGAGGAGGAAGCAGGCTCCCTGCTGAGCCAGGAGCCCCACGTGGGACCCGATCCCAGGACCCCAGGATCATGACCTGAGTTGAAGTCAGACATTTAACCATCTGAGCCACCCAGGTGCCCCGAAATTTTTATTGGCTTTTATTTTTTTTTAGATTTTACTTTTTTTTAAAAAAAGATTTTATTTATTTATTTGACAGAGAGAGAGTACAAGTAGGCAGAGCAGCAGTTAGAGGAAGAGGGAGAAGCAGACTCCCAGTTGAGCAGGGAGCCTGATACAGGGCTAGATCCCAGGAACCTGGAATCATGACCCAAGCTGAAGGCAGCCACTTAACCGACTAAGCCACCCAGGGGCCCCTAAGGATTTTACTTTTAAGTCATCCCTACACCCAATGTGGGGCTTGAACTCAAGACCCCAAGATCAGGAGCCGCACACCCCACCCACTGAGCCAGCCGGGCACCCCTACGCAGCGCAGCCTTTAAAAGTAGGGACGATTTTATTTTCCAAAGGCAGCCACACCGGTGTGGCTCATCCCACATGCCCTTCCAGAGCTTTGCTATGTGGGTATTAAGAGGTGGGGTCTGGGTCCCCTTCCCTGGAACCTGCAGGGACCTTGGGGACCGCCTTGAGGAGCAAAGTAGAAGAGAAGAGTTGGCTCGTAAAAGCGCCCCGTGCTTCTGTCTTGTTCCCTTGGCATCTAGCTGCCCGTGCTGCGAGGAAAGAGGAATGTCAAGGAGCCAGAGGGAAGGGCCCCACGTGGAGAGGAGGTGAAGCCCCCAGCCCTCAGTTTCTCGGCCCAGCAAGCATGACCACGTCCCCTTGGGACCCCGCTCCAGCAGCAGAGAACCATTCCTCCTCCAAGCTGCCGGTTTGTGAGCAAAATAATAAGCGGTTGCTGTAAGCCACCAGGTTCTGGGGGACCTTTGTAATGCTGCAGCAGATAACTGGAAGAAAGTCCCCAAAGAAGATAAATGGGAAAAATCGCTGGGCCTCTCTGACCCTCTGGTTCCTCCCCTGTAAAGTCAACACACTGATAATAATTCTCCCTAAATTTGTCGGGAGGATTTAGTGAGATTACACATCTGAAGCGCTGGGCCAAGAACATAGCACCGGGCAAGAGTTCAGTAACTCCGCACCAGGATTTACCATGACTATTATGTATAGTTGAGAGCCTCTTGCTGCCCAACCCAGTCAGTACCGGATAGTCTCTCTAAAGAGAACATTAGAAGCCTTCTGGGTCCCAGCATACTTGGTTTATGCTGAGAGAACTGCCCAGAGTCCAAAAGACCTGGCTTTATTATTATTTTTAGAAATATTTTATTTATTTATTTGACACAGAGAGATCACAAGTAGGCAGAGAGGCAGACAGAGAGAGAGGGGGAAGCAGGCTCCCCGCTGAGCAGCGAGCCCGATGCGGGGCTGGATCCCAGCACCCTGAGATCATGACCTGAGGGGAAGGGAGAGGCTTAACCCACTGAGCCACCCAGACGCCCTGAGACCTGGCTTTAAATAACTCATGGCTCCTCCTCAGTTTCTGGCTGTGTGACCTTGGGCCAGAGACTTTACCTCTCTGTTTTTAGGTGTCCTCACCTGCCGGAAGGTGGTGAGGGGCCGGAAGGTGGCCTAGGGGACAAAGCACAGTCCCTGGCATACAGGAAATGTCCGTAGTGGGTGCTGAAGGCAGGAGGGAATATTCCCCTACTCTCTGCAGAATCCCCAGGGATTTCTGTCCCCGCCCCACCCGCCATCCCCCGCCTTCCACCGCAAGCCCGGCCAGGTGGGTGGTGGTGGTGAGCGGCCCAGAGAGGGAGGGAGGGAAGGGGTGTCCTAGGAGAGCCAGCCCTGTTGTTCTCTCATCTCCCACCAGTGGGCGCTCTGGTGAAGGGATGATCGCCGCTCGCCGCACCTTCTGCGCAGATCTGACGGTGCTCGGGACTGAAGGCTTCGGTTTATTTAAATGACTCCGGACTCTCAAAAATAAGAAATTGAGCAGAACCGTAGGCTTTTATTTCCATTATGTTTGTGGGAGAAATATGCAACGATTCTCTTCTGACTGAGAGAGAGAAAGGGGGAGGAAAAACCCCTACAAGCATTTATTCCTTTTAATAATAGAAAGATGATGTTATCACCATGGCAACAAATGATCAAAGAAGACAACCAATCAGAATTATGGGCTTCTCTGGGAGGTTATTTTTCTCAAGAGATAGCAACAATTTCTAGGAGACTCTCACAAGACTCTCTTGTTCAAAATGGTCCTTTCAAGGACAGCCTTAAAGAAACAGATCAGGTTGAGGCCGGGGACTCAAGCCTACCGACCGCATGGGAAAACAAGATGCCCATTCCCGGGAATGTCCTCCGTCTGTTTACCTTACAAGGCAGCTTCTTTAAAAAGATGGGCTTGATTATGCAAAATAGTATGTCTGCGTGGAGCTGCAGGGGAAAAGAACGTCGTCACCTCTTTTTTACGTTTTAAAAATGATTTTTGTTAAAAAGACCTTTTCGTCACTTTGTAACACTCCCTTTGTTAACAGTCGGAAGTCTTGCATTTTAAAGGACTCGGTCTGAATTTCCTGGTTAACATCACAAGCAAAAGGCAGGCCAGGGGAGCTCAATCTCCACCCCCCCACTCCGCAGCCTTTTGAGCATTTTCTTTCAACCATATATAGACGTCCCAGCAGTCATTCCTCGCTGTCCACACCGTTCCTTAGAAGAACTGTTCCCAGCGTGGCCCCGGGCAGGGGTGAGCAGCGTGGGAGATGCCAGAGGATGTGGGTCCTGGAGCCACACTGCTTGGGATGTGAATCCCAGGCTGTGTGACGTCCGGCAAGTTACTTCACCACTCTGTGCCTCAGTTTGCTCATCTGTAAAGTGGTCGTAAAAGTCCTTCCTCCCTGTGACAATTTAAAACATGCTCACAGGTTCTTTACAGCCCTTGTGTAAGAAAGCAGATTCTATGGGGCACCTGGGTGGCTCAGTGGGTTAAACCTCTGCCTTCAGCTCAGGTCGTGATCCTAGGGTCCTGGGATGGAACCCCACATCGGGCTCTCTGCTCAGTGGGGGCCTGCTCCCCTCCTCTCTCTCTGCCTGCCTCTCTGCCTACTTGTGATTTCTCTCTGTCAAATGAATAAGTAAAATCTTAAAAAAAAAAAAAAAAGCAGATTCTACTATCCCCACAGTCTTGAATATGGGCTGGCCACACTGACTTGTTTATCATGAATAGAATGAGGTGGGAGGCGGGCAGCTGGGCGCCTCAGTCAATTAAGCATCTGCCTGCCTTCAGCTCGGGTTGTGATGCTAGGGTTCTGGGATCGTGTCCCGCTTCAGGCTCTCCCTCTGCCCCTCCACTTGTGTGTATGTGCGCATGTGCGTCTGTGCACGCGCTCTCTCTTTCTCTCTCTCCCTCTCATTTAAATAAAATCTTAAAAAAAAAAAAAAAGAATGCAGTGGAAGGAATTGCTGAGTGACTTCTATTTCTGAGGCTAGGTTAGAAAAGGTGACACAGCCATGCCTGGGTCTCTCTCTCTCTCAACTTGTGCCTTGGGCACCCTAAGTCACCATGATGGAGAGACCTCATGGGGACAGAAGTGAGACCAGGGAGCTTCTGGCACCAGACGGGGGATAAAGAAAGCTTCAAGGCAGTCTCAGCACCGCCTGCCCGCAGGCCCCGAGAAGTATAACTAATGCTTGCTGCTGTCATTCGGAGCCACCAGATCTTGGGCTGATGTGTAACCCAGCAAGGGATTGCTGACACAGACTTAGGATCGTCATCAGTGAGGTCGTATGCACGAAATGTCTGCTGCATAGAAAATGTCACACTGAAAATGATAATAATCGTTATTAGCACTTTTTACCTGCTTGAGTGTTACGGGTTGAAGGTTTGTGTCCCACCTTCCACTCCCACAACAAATTCATATTTTGAAGCCCTAGCCCCCAGTGTGACGGTATTTGGAGGTGGGGTCTTTGGCGGGTAATTTGGTTTAGATGAGGTCATGAGGGCAGGGACCCCCAGATGGGACTGGTGTCCTTATAAGAAGAGAAACACCAGGGTTTCCCCCCTCTCTCTCTCCCTCTGCCTGAGCACACTGTGAGAAAGGAGCCGTCTACAAACCAGGAAGCAGGACCTCACCAGGAACCGAATGTGTTAGCACCTTGATCTTGGACTTCCCAGCCTTGAGAATGGTGAGAAAATAAATGTGTGTTGTCTAAGCTCTCCAGGAACTCCACCGCCATCCCTTACACACCCTGGAGCAAGGTCATGGCCCTGATCAGCCTGAGTGAAAAAGTTCTGTGTTTCCAGAATTTTTCCTTGGTTGTGACAGTCAGAACAACCACCGTTCATCTCGCTCCCTTTCCAGCTGGGCTCTGCCCAGAACAGAGCTTCTCACGTAGAAGTTGAGCTCTGCAGAGCCATCGTGTCTGAAGAGGAGCTGCTCCAGGTACTTCAAATGGTTCCCTGCCTTTACCAGTTCGAGGAAACCCCGGTGCAGCCCCTTCCAGAGCCCTCCCCTTCCAACAAAGAGACAGACGCTGCAGCCTCGTGTACCAGAGATGACTCACAGATGAGTTTCCTTTGCCTATTATTTTATTTTATTTTTTCATTTCAAGATGGGGAGATATCCCTAAAGCAGGAAGCCCTGTAACCTCCCGACGGCAGCCGAGTAGCTGGGACAGCGGTAAATGGGATGTGGTTTCACCTTTTGCAAAACTGTTTCAGTGGCTCCTGGCCTCTGGAAATCACTTCCCCTTTTTATGCGCCCTACCACATCCTTTTCTTGCTCTTGCTCCGCCAGCCCTTCCAAAACCCCCTGCATTAAATTCCCATGCTGGGAAGCGTCCCTCCATCTCCAACCACCATGCGTGCTGAAAGCTTCTGGAAGGCGTGCGTGCCTTTAGTTAGAAGACAAAGGCTAATCGTAGCAAGAACAGCAGCCCCAGCTTAGGTAGAACTTACCAAGGGCCTGGCTCTGCCCTGTGGTTAAAAATGAAGTTGCTGTTAAGATAGGAAGTAGTTTAGTGGTTGGCTGGGATTGCGGGACCGCACGGGGGTGATTGGTGAGTGGCTGCTAATTACTACAGTGTTTTCTTTGTTATAGAGTACACAGGACACAAAACATACCATTTTAACCATTTTAAAGCATACAGGTCAGTGTCCTTCAGGACAGTGTTGGACAACCTTCACCGCTATCTTGTTCTAGAACATTCTCTTCACTCCAAGCGAAAATGTCTATGCCCATGAGGTTGTTACATCCCATCCCACCTCCCACAGCCCTTGGCAAGCACTAATTTACTCTCTGTCTCTATGGATTTGCTTCGTCTGGATATTTCATGTAGGTGGAATAGGGCACGATGTGGTCTTTGGTGTCTTGTCTCCTTTCTTAAAAAAAAAAAAAAAGACTTTATTTATTTGAGAGGGAGAGAGAGAAAGGGAGCACAAGCCCGGGGAAAGGCAGAGAGAGAAGGAGAAGAAGATTCTTCATTGAGCATGAAGCCCGATGCAGGGCTCGATCCCAGGACCCCGAGATCATGACCCAAACTGAAGGCAGATGCTTGCCTGACTGAGTCACCCAGGCGCTCCTGTGTGTCTGTCGTATTTGACTTAGTGTAATGTTTTCAAGATTCATCTATTTGTAGTGTGGAGCAGTGTCTTGTTCCTTTTTAAGGCCAAATAATATTCCATTGTGTGAATGTGCCACACTGTACATATATGTGTACCAGTGATGGACATCTGGGTTGTGTCTGCCTTTCAGCCGTCATGCGTAATACTGCTATGAACAAGGGCATTCACTTTTTGATGGAAGACTTTGGCATTTCTGCTTTGGGCGATAAAAAATGTTCTCAGAGGGATGGCGATGGTTGTGTAACTTGGTGACTCTATCTCAAACCATTGAGTTGTACATGTTCAAAGGGTGGGTTTTCTGGGATGGGAGTCGTATCTCAGTAAAGCCTGACAATGAACCTGAAACCGGTTTAACATAAGTTCACATTTCCTTACACAAACTGACAGTTGCAGTCCGGGAGTCGTGGAGGCGGGGGAGGGTTGGCGAACAGCACACCGGTTCTTTATGCAACTCCAGGAGCTTCTCCGCCATTTCTGCTCATGGCAAGTTAATTATTATAACTGGATTAATGATGATGTCATCAGGTGTTAAATCTTTTGAGCCTGAGGAATAAGTTCAAGTTCCTGTCAAAACCACACAATAATTAAACACATCTCCCTGTAGCAAGCACGTAAGGCAAGCTTTGTGGTGTCCTCAGTCTCAAGGTCAAAGATGAAATGCTAGCTGGAAGGCACACGAATGATGTTGGTGGAGGGCACCTCTTCCCGGCAAGCCATTGGCTAAAGAACCAGCTAGGAAACACTCTTCTGTCACAAAAGTGAAATCATTTGTACAGGTCCAGCTTTCACTTATTCATTCCTTCAGTCGTTCCTTCACTCATTCATTCCTTCATTCATCCATTTCTTCACTCATTCCTTCCTTCCTTCATTCTCCTTTCTTCATTCAGTCATTCCTTCATTTCTCCACTCATTCATTCTTTCACTCATTCATTTATTCACTCATTCCTTCCTTCATTCATTCTTCATTCAGTCATTCCTTCATTTCTTCACTCATTCCTTCCTTCCTTCCTTCATTCATTCCTTCATTCATTTCTTCACTCATTTATTCCTTCAGTCATTCCTCCATTCATTCATTCCTCATATTTCTGAGTGGCTCCTATGCGCCACGTGCTACTCTAGGACATGCTTTCTCACTCCTGACTTTGTTGACATCTGGGGCCCACATTAGTTTCCCATGGGCTGCTGTGACAATGACCACAAACTCGCTGGCTGGAAGCCACACCCATTTACAGCAGTGCCCTCTTACTGGGAAACAGACGGTCCTCCTCCTCGGTACCGTCAGAGGTCAATAGCAGCATACGGTGACATCACAGCTCCTACATCATCGTCCTTCGCTTCCTCTCATCACAGGGGCATTTTATCAACTCGCATCATTGCAAGAGGAGGAAGGGCACTGGACCCGAAACTAATATAACCCTGTGCGTTGACTCTACCCACATGAAAATTAAAAACTTAATTAGACGATGTGGGGGTGGGCACAGTGCCTGGGTAGCTCAGTCGGTTAAGTGTCTGACTCAGGTCGTGGTCTCAGGGTCATGAGATTGAGCCCCACATCAGGCTCCGTGCTTGGCAGGGAGCCTGCTTGAGATTCTCTCTTTCTGCCCTTACCCCACTCAAAAAAACAATTAAAAAAAAAAAAGATATAACAAACAAGATCTCCGCCTTCCTGATACTCAATATCCTAGGTCAGGTCAGGGGTCAGAAAGCCACAGCTCACAGGCCAAGTCTGGCTTGCTGCCTGCTTTCACACTGCCCACGAACTAAGAATGATCTGTTTTTAAGTGGTTGGAAAAAAGCAGAAGAATATTAGTGATGTGAAAAAAAATTTTTTTTAAGATTTTGTTTATTTATTTGACAGATAGAGATCACAAGTAGGCAGAGAGGCAGGCAGAGAGAGAGAGAGAGAGAGGAGGAAGCAGGCTCCCTGCTGAGCAGAGAGCCTGATGCAGGGCTCGATCCCAGAACCCCGGGATCATGACCTGAGCCGAAGGCAGAGGCTTTAAACCACTGAGCCATCCAGGTGCCTGAAAAAATTTTTTAAAAAATATCTTATTTACTTATTTATTTCAGACAGAGAGAGAGAGAGCATGAGCAGGAGGAGTAGGAGAGGGAGAAGCAGACTCCCTGTTGAGCAGGGAGCCCAATGCGGGGCTTGGTCCCAGGACCCTGGGTTTATGACCTGAACCAAAGGCAGACGCTTAACCGACTGAGCCACTCAGGCACTCCTGTGATGTGAAAATTATATGAAATTCACACTTCAGTGTTCATAAATGTTTTTATTGGGACACCCATGCACAAAAGCAGAAGAATGAATCCAGTACAATAAAACCTTTTGAGAGAGAGTCCACATTCCCACAATGTTTATTACAGTATATTGTTAGGATTTTCCTACTTTATTTTTAGTTATTGTGGTTCATCTCTTACTGTCTAATTTATAAGTTAAACTTGATCACAGGTATGTATGGATAGGAAGAACAGTATATCTGGGGTTTGATACTATCCATGTTGTCTGACATCCACTGGTGGGGGGGGTGGATCTTGGAATGTGTCCCCCACAGAGAAGGGGTGGGATGACTGTATTCTCTTCCAGTTTTATTTTGTTTATTTTTATTTTTTAAAAAGATTTTATCTGTTCTCTTACACTTTCATTATTTATTTATTTTTAAAGATTTTACATATTTATTTGAGAGAGAAAGTGAGAGCAGAGGGAGTGGTAGAAGGAGAAGCAGACACCCCGCTGAGCAGAAAGCCTGATGCGTGGCTCGATCCCAGGACCCTGGGATCATGCCTTGAGCCAAAGGCAGAGCAAGATGTTTAACTGAGTGAACCCCCAGGAACCCCAATTCCCTTCCAGTTTTAAAGCTTGGGCCTTCATGAACTAAGGTCAAGGTGTCGGCAGGGCTGTATTCTTTCCAGGGGGATCTCTAGTGGAGAATCTGGTATGTCTCCTTGTCTTTCCCAGTTTGTAGACGCCCACATGTTTTCCTTGGCCTGTCATCCCTTCCGGCATGCACAAGGCAAGAGCAGTGAGCCCCCGCCCTACCCATGCTTCCCATCTGGTTCTCCCATTGAGATCACACTGGGCACACTGGGAGATCTAGGGTAACCGCTGTATCTCAAGGTCAGTTGATTTGGCCGGACTTCATTTGGTCAGCAACCTCAGTACCCCTCAGCCATGTCACCTAACACATTCATAGGTTCCGGGGATGAGGACTTGACTTCTGTGGGGGCTGTTGGTCTGCCTGCCATAGGGCGGGATTATTCTTCAGTGTGTGTGTGTGTGTGTGTGTGTGTGTGTGTACGCCAAGCATCATCCCTGGCCTCCCCCGGCTAGATGACTGTAGCCCTGCCCTTGACCCCAGCTGTGATCACCAGAACACTCCCATTGCCGAATGTCTCCTAGCATCACTGTCCAGTTTGAGACCCACACTTCTAGATTCTGCAAACCCAGAGGTGAGGAAGGCAGACAAGGGCTCACTCGAACCAGCACATGGGTCCTGTTGCACTAGTTGACGCTCTGTTCCTAGTCTCTCCATTCACGTCTCCTGGTGAACCTGCCACCCATGGGTCCCGTGTAAGTGCAACCAGGGCCGACTGGAACTTGGGGCTCCGGTGTCAGGGCAGGAGGGCCACACAGAAAGCCATCAGCACAGGGGTGACACTGGGATCTTCCCTGAGAAGTGGGAGCTCCGCGCTGTCTAACAAGTGACAGGTGTCAGCCGCTGGCTTTCGTCCTTCACATCTTGCGCCTTCTCTTCCGTGGTTCATGCATGGCGAAGCCCTAATGCCTCTTCACCCTTCAACCCCATAACACTCACCCCTACACTTCACTCTCTCATACCTCCCCTCCCCTCCTGCACATCAGCCTGCTGTGTTCATTTCCTGCTGCTGCTGGGACACATTGCCACACATCTGGTGGGTTAAACCAACGCATAGGAAAGATCTTAGCAGCTCTGGAACATAGCCATCGGACACGGGTCGCAAGGAGCTTATTTTAGCTGTTGGCAGAGCTGTGTTGCTTCTGGAAGCCCTGGGGGAGAACACACCTGGTAATATTTTCCAGCTTCCAGAGGTGCCTGCCTTCCTCCTCAACCAGGGCCTCTCTACCTGCAAAGCATCTTCCTCTCCCCTCTGACCTCTGCTCCCCTTGGGACCCCCACCCCGCACCCCTCTTTCCTCATCTGATTGGTTTCCTAGGGCTTCTGAAACAAAGAGTCACAAACCAGGTGGCTTGAGACAACAGAAGTGCAGCGTCTCATGGTTCTGGAGGTTAGAAGTTCAAAGTCAAAGTGTGGGCAGGGTTGTTCCTCGCCTCTTCTGGCTTCCAGCAGTGGCCTTGGCTGTCCCTGGCTCTTGGCTGCCTAACTGTGCTCTCTGCCTCCATTGTGTGGCCCGCCCACCCAGATAATCCCGAATAATCTCTCCATCACCAGGAACCTTAATTTAAACATAGCTGCACATTCTTTTTTGGCATGGAGTGTAACATGGAATGTAACATTTATGGGTTCCAGGGACAAGGGTGTGGGTTTCTTGGGGGTCTGGATTCTGTGTACCACACAGCCCTCTCTCTGAGCTCCCACCTTAGGTTGCCAAAGGCCTCCTGGATACATCTCCCAGGATGTTCAAGGAGTTGTTTTTGGTATAAGTATATCCCAAATGTTGCATGGGACATACTTATACTAAATCTTCTTTTGTTTTTTCTCGAAATTCAAATTTAACGGGTCACCTTGTGTTTTATTCTGCCAGTACAACTGTGGGAGTCAACAGTAAAACTTCCTATCTTGTCACAGACCCTGTTGTTTGCCATTCCTTCCCACCAGATGGAGCCCTGGTCACACTGATGTTCACCTTGTCTGCTTGGTAGGCAACCTCTAAGCTATGGGGTAATTTGTTATGCAACAGTAGATAACCAGTATGCCTGTTTAGTGACCCCTTCCCCCTACACTGGACTGTGACATCTGTGAGAGCAAGGACAGGTCAGTAATGTCACCTCCGTGGCCTGGGACACAGCCTAGCAAGGGTGTGCTTCTGCTGGGTGTTCAGAATCCTCCATTCTGGGGGCACTTGGGTGGCTCAGTTGGTTAAGCATCTGCTGTGGGCTCAGGTCATGATCTCATGAGTCCTGGGATTGAGCCCTGCATTGGGCTCCCTGCTCATCGGGGAGTCTGCTTCTGCCTCTCCCTCTGCCCTTTTCCACTGCTCATGCTTTCTCTCTCTCAAATAAATAAAATCTTAAAGAAGAAGAAGGAGGAAGAATGGGCAAGGCCAGCTCCTGGATACATAAGGACCATTCAACGAGTGACACCCTTGGGGCACCTGGGTGGCTCAGTGGGTTAAGCCTCTGCCTTCGGCTCAGGTCATGATCCCAGGGTCCTGGGATCAAGCCCCGCATCTGGCTCCCTGCTCAGCGGGGAGCTTGCTTCCTCCTCTCTCTCTGCCGTCTGCCTCACTTGCCTACTTGTGATTTGTCTGTCAAATAAATAAATAAAATCTTAAAAAAAAAAAAAAAGAGTGACACATCAACTTCCCTCACATCACCTGTCTTCAAGGGGCCCTAGAACTCAAGGCCAAAATGATGCCAGGTCTTCAGCCTTCTCTCTCCCACATAAACTCCCTTGGCATGGACAAATCGGGCTGAGTGGGAGCAACTTTGTTCTGTAGAAACTCTACTTCTAAGGGAGGGAGCAGTCAGAGGAGGAGCAGCTGCTACAGGGCCCAGAAGGCCCCTTCTGCCTTCTGTCAGGCCCCTGCAGGCCCAAAGCCCATCTCTCTTCCTATTTATAGGGCAGTGAGAAAGACCAGAGGCTTTGGGGCCAGGCATTCCCCAGTTCACAAGTCTGGTTCCAGTGCTTCCCACTTGTGTGGGCCTCTTGTAACCTCGGTCTCCTCCTCTGTAAAATGAGCATCTAATAGTTTCTCTTCCTAAGGTCGTTCATGACTTTGTGGGGGAGGAATTTGAAAAGGGTTGGGTTGGGGGTCATCTCCGCTCCGGATGCCATGAGCTGAGGCGGCTGGGGTTGGAGGATCCATTTTCCAGATGGCTTCTTCACTCAGCGGGCGAGCTTCGGTTCCCCTGGGCGCCTTCTTAGAGCGCGATGATGCTCTTACGGCTTTAAGAGACTAAGATGGAAGATGGTTGTCCTCTTAAAAGCTGGGTCCAGGACCAGCATCGTGTCACTTCTGTCATATCCTGTTGGACAAAGTAGTCAGGTGTTCTGGCTCAGTCTAAGAGCACCAGGAACGAAACCCGTGGTATTTGTTAGGGCTGCGCGGTATAACCGTCAACACAGCAAACTGGGAACACCCCCCTCGCCTCCACCCCGCGCAGACTTAGTCTTGTTGTTCTCCAATTGACCGCCAGAGGGCGCGCTGGACGTAATATTAATAATTACCATCCGCAGGTGCGCGGACCCCACGTTGTGTTAAGTGCTTTTGTTGCCCTAGTTGAGAGGAGACCTTTTTTTTTTTTTTTTAAGATTTTATTTATTTATTTGATAGACAGAGATCACAAGCAGGCAGAGGGGCAGGCAGAGACAGAGGAGGAAGCAGGAACCCTGCTGAGCGGAGAGGAGCCCCGAGAGGATACTTTCAATTATACTTTGTTAAAAAACACATCTAGAGATTCCTGGGTGGCTCAGTCAGTTAAGTGTCTGCATTTGGTTCAGGTCATGATCTCGGGGTCCCGGATCGAGCCCTTCAACTGACTCTGCACAGCGGGCAGCCTGCTTTTCTTTCTGCCCCTCTCCCTGCTTGTGCTCTCTCTCTCTCTCTCTCTCTCTCAAAGGTGAATAAATAAAATCTTTTAAAAAAATATAGAAGAGCCTTGCACTTTTATTTCAACATGTTCGTGGAAGAGAAGTGATCTTTGCCTGATTTAATAAAGACCTACTGTCATTTATTCTTTAAAAAAAGAGTCTCTTTGACCTCATCATCACCATGGCAACAAATAATCAAGGAAAACAGCCAATCAGAAATGTAGGCCTCCAGGGGGGGGGGTCATTTTTCTTCAAATATTGCAACAATTTCTAAGAGAATCTCCAGACTCTTGCTCAAATTCTTCCCAAGGACAGGCTTAAATGAACAGGGAACAGAGGATGTTGGTAATGGAGACCCTTGTCTGCACAGGGAATGGTCTCAATTAATCACTTTCTTGAAGCTGGTTCTTTTTTCCCTCCTCCTCCCCCACCCCCCAGAAGTTGTTTCTCTAAATGGATTTTATGATGCAAAATAGTATCTATCTCTCCCACTACAGCTGCAGGAGAGAAGGAAATATCCATCTTGCTGTCTCTGTCTCTCAGTGTTCAAAAATTATTTTTTCAGTGGGCATGAATTCACCTCAGCACTGGTATTGTTGATTGGCTGATCTAACAGTCACTTCCAACTCCTCTCCCATTTACTACCTCATATAAAAGAGGTGAAGAAAGCCTGCTCCCCTTTTTCCCAGACTCCCCTGCAGCCACAGGTAGGCAGTGAGCCAGTTCTGGCCACTGAGCGTGTTGGCCGCTTTTGGGAAATGCGTTTGCTACTGGATAAAAGAGGAGAAGCAAGAGAGGAGAGGACTGTCACCACCCAACTTGCCCACTCTTTGCCTATTGTGTGAAAATGTGATGCCCGGGGCTTGGCAGCCATACTGTGACCATGAGGCAATAAACTGGAAAGCAAAAGGCAACAAGTGGAGGAATAGAAAGATAACGTACTTGACCTGCTAATTAAACCCAGAAGCCCCTTTCCTCCAAAATTCTAATTAAGAAACTAAGAAATATCCATATTGTTTATGTCTGCTGTTGGTTTGGCTTTCTGTAACTTGTAGCCAAAACATTTCTGGCTGACCCATGCTGCTTTCCAAATGACACTAGAGCAGGACTCCCAAACTCAAGTATCTGCAGAGACCAGGCAGTGGTCGTGAGGGGGAGAAGTGCGTGGGACAGGGACTCCGGCAAGTAGAGACTTTGTGCCCCCCCCCCACACCAAGGGTGAGCCAGGACTCAGCTCAGCAGAAATGCCATCGTGGGGTGAGGCATCTCTTGATTCCCAAATGTTGTGAGTTAAAAATTTCAGAACATGATACGGCAACGAAGACTTGTGTGGGGGTCTCTATAAGCCTCCTTAGGCCTGATTCGGTTTGAGAAGGAAACACCCACGCTGGGAAGTCTTTTTCCCACCTTTGGCAAATGCAGGTGTCCTTGGGCCCTGGAGAGACCCCTCTGCTCATCGTTCAGAGAACGATCTTAGGAACAGCAGTATGGCTTCTGCAGAACACCCTAAGTGCCAGGCTCTTCCTCCATAAGCTGCTATAGCCTTAGTTCACTTCTTTCTTTCTTTATTTTTTTGAAAGATTTTATTTATTTATTTGCCAGACAGGGCTGGATCCCAGGACCCTGAGATCATGACCTGAGCTGAAGGCAGAGGCTTTAACCCACTGAGCCACCCAGGTGTCCCGCCTTAGTTCACTTCTATTCGTGAAAATGTGTGAACGCAGTAAAAGCACACAGATTTGTTTCTCACTCTAGAAGACTCTTCCCACCTCCGGTTAAGGTGAGTTAATTCTGACAAGACTAGCAATGCTTTGTTAGTTAAATATTTCCAGCCTCAGCAATGTTCTGCTTCCTATAAAAAATGTGCAAAGGGGCACCTGGCTGGCTCCGGCAGGAGAGCTCAGGACACTCAATCTTGGGATTGTGAGTTCGAGTCTCAGGTTGGGTGCAGAGATTACTCAAAAAATTAAATCTTAAAAAAATGTGCAATGTGGGGCACCTGGGTGGCTCAGTGGGTTAAAGCCTCTGCTTTCGGCTCAGGTCATGATCTCAGGGTCCTGGGATGGAGCCCTGCATCAGGCTCTCTGCTCTGTGGGAAGTCTGCTTCCTCCTCTCTGCCTGCCTCTCTGCCTACTTGTGATCTCTGTCTGTCAAATAAATAAACAAAACAAATAAACAAAATCTTTTTAAAAATGTGCAATGATTAAATACAATTTCTCATCACAAACAATTTGAAACAGGATTTTATTTACTTATTTGACAGATAGAGATCACAATTAGGCAGAGAGGCAGGCAGAGAGAGAGGAAGGGAAGCAGGCTCCCTGCTAAGCAGAGAGCCCGATGCAGGGCTCAATCTCAGGACCCTGAGATCATGACCTGAGCCAAAGGCAGAGGCTTAACCCACTGAGCTACCCAGGTGCCCCTGAAACAGGATTCGTAGGAACTGTGGCCTCAGGATGGAGAGCTAACACTCCAGAAGGGATCAGTGCGGAAACCAGTAAGGTCAAAATGGCGTCTTGTAGACGAGCACCCATACGAATGTGTTCCTTCAGCTAACATGGATTTTCCCCTCTGTGCCAGGCACAGTTCTAGGCAGCAGGGGTCCACACAGCGAACACATCGGACACTGGTCACTGTTTATACAGATCCTACATTCTTATAACCAGGACCTTCCCCCACCTGAGGGGGATGGGGGGGTGACCCTGTGCTCACACTGTCTCCAGTTCAGACTTTCCCACGGTTATGGGCTGAAGTGTATCTGTCCTCAAATTCACATGCTGATGTCCTAACCCCCAGGAGCTCAGGGTGTGACTGTAATTGGAAAGAGGGTGTTTAAAGAGGCAGTTGAGGTAATGTCCTCATTTGAGGACCATCTGATCCGCAGCCTTCATGAAAACACAGTCTGGTGGGGGAGACAAGACCTGGAAAGCCACATGGAAAGAGGTTTTGCCTTTGTTGCAAGGCGGTCGTGTGTTAAGATCACTCTGTCCTCGCGTTCCCTGCTGTTCTAAGGAGGGTTCCACTCCGGAGTGTGGCCAGGCAGCTGCTTGGTATGGCTCCTGCAGGGGAAGTAGGCGCCGCCACCCCCAAAACATCAAGGCGATTGGTGACTTGCCTCAGCCCACGTCCTGCGAGGGGAATGTAGTGAGTGCTTCGTGGAGCGGAAGCGACAACAGCCACTGAGCGGTCTGGCCACTTAGTCCCGCAAACCACGAGAAGACCATACCCCAACCGGAGCTGCCCCTATGGCTTCTAGAATCCAAAAGACCCACAGCCACTGTCCTGATGTGTAATAATAGGTGTGAAAAATAAACCACCAAGATGTCGGGGTGATTGTCCCACCGACAATGCCTGCGGTCAGGGCTCTCTAAGCTGTCAGGGAGTTGGGAAACCAAGGCTGCCCCGCATCCCATAATCTCTGGCAGGTGGCAAGTAACTTGTAGCTAACTGTGCATGCAAGTCAGCGACGAATGCCCTCGATTTTATAAACCAGACAGGAGATTCGGATTCGGAGCTGTTTCCTAGGCAACCATGCGCTCGCCCACGTTCCTTGTCATGTGCTCTGGAGGGGCAGGTGCTTCTGGGGGGCTGGGGATTACAGAGCTTCCTGGATGAGGAGGGATTTGCAATCCTGGAGATTCAGGTTCAAAGCCCGCTCTGACTCTGACACGTGCCCATTGTGTGGTGTTGGGGGAGCCTCCAAACTTCTCAGTGCCTCAGTAAGATGGAGATTCTAGTAGTCCCAGTATATGAAGATCTAAACACGAAGTTCTGGGGCACTTTCTGGTGCAGTGATAGATAACCAGACACGAATGAAATAATGTCTAGTGCCTACCCACAAGCAGAACCTAGATTTTGTTCAGATGGAAGACAGAGCTTCCTTGACCTTAATCAACCCCACCCTGGTGAGGGGGTATCCATGAGGCTCAGTCTTGGCCAAAGAGATATGAAAGGAGGTCTGCTGGCAAATTTTGGGAGAAGGTGTTCCCATCCTAATGAGGAGAAATTTTTTGCTTTCTGCTTTCCCCTGCTTCCTGTCTTTGAACATGATGTCTGGAGTGGCAGCAGCCATCTTGTGATAATGAGGAGCGGACAGGGAAAATTGCAGGTTCTGAAATGAACGTTGTTGAGCTGTTAAATCAATCCCGGAGTGAGGCTGGTTCAGATCCCTGCTAGAGCACATACCAAGGATCAGGGATTCAAGTGGATCTCAGCCTTGATTGTGGGGCTTCCCAGGCTCCAGTGATAAATACATCCCTGCTCTGGGTCTGAGAAACCTGGTGGGGACAGGTTTGTGCTGGGGGAGGTGATACTGGGGCAGGGAGCCGGGTGAGGGGCATAGGCACTAACACAGGGTGGAAAAGGGGTTGCAGATCAGTGATAGGGTTGGCCCAGGTGCTCCGCCTGAACTACAGTTATGGGGGGTGGGGCATCTGTTCTCCAACCTCAGACAATCCCCTGCCTCCCCCCCCCACCTGCCATCCAGAGCACAGAGACACCAGACCAGCATGTTCAAATGTTCAACTCACTTTATTGAAGGGTCCCAGGTGACAAGTGCACCAGGAGAGGCACTTACACCTGCTATGGGGCTCTCCCCACCCCTGGTGTCCACAGAGGCTGTTCAGCCCAGGGCCATCCACCACCCCAAGGAGGAGGGGGCTTGTGCCCCTGACCCAGCCCCAGGCCCACCTTGGCCTGCTCCTTGGTGATCTCAGGAACTGT